>NW_026934874.1:0-6146 GCF_032062105.1 Saccostrea cuccullata
TGTATGTAAAAGGTTTTAAGTGTACTGGAGCGGAAAGAACATTAGCTGGATGTAAATTTGGAACCATTGGCCTAGGAGACTGCAGTAATACTGGTGCTGTAGAAGTGGAATGTAATACTGAAGTGAAAAGTAAGTATAGAACAATATATGGACTTTTCCAGATTCCTCTATAAAGGCTATTTATAGGAAATAAAAGATTTACATGTACAACAGTAATTTAAGAAGTAAGTGCAAAGAGAAAATATTTTTTGTCTTGTTAATGGTTGAAAAATGAAGAATATCATTGTTCTGTCGCTATGACCCCTGGTCTCCAGAGAGATACTAGTAGTTAACCAATGCACTGACAGATTGACAACAACAGCTCTGGTTCAGTTGCATCAATGTGTTATGTACAAGAGTGTGTGGTAAAAGACTGAAATATAAACAAAGATACAATGAAACACTTGAATTTCATACAAAATAAACTTACATTCATATTAAACTGGTATTTCATATAGTTGAACAAAATTACTATGGATAATAGCGACAATATAAAAAGGACTTATGACACTAAATAGCTTCCATAGAAATAAAATTTTGCAGCATGACATTTAGAAGTATTAAACCACAGATATTAGGTCAAAACCATGAAAATATACTCCGAGATAACTTGTAACATTATCAATATATCGTTTAGCAAAAAATTCGTAGAAAGTTGTACAAATTAAAACAAGGCTATATTTACATTATCAACAGACGACAAGTTTCCAGTATGAAAGCTTCAATAAATATACATAAAACTGCTTTAAACCTCTAAAAAAGGTATATAAACATATAGAGATAATCATCTTACAGAATAATTACAAATAATTTACAAATAAATACATACTCTGTGATTGGCCTAAATTATGGTGAATTTGTAGAAGTAAACTATAGGGAAAAGACCACTAATTATTTTCCCATAGAACTCCATACAAACCTTAGGCCCTCTCAGTACTTTACTATGACAATTTCAGAAAAATCTTTAGCATCATTTCAAACTTTGTTCTAAGCCCTAACAAAAAATACTGAAAAAAATATATGGTCCCATTGCGTTTATAGGTCAAAATTGCAGTTATTTTCAACTTATAGAGATTCGCAGTAAATAACACGCGACATAAAAAATCAACCCCCACTCCTAAAATCTTCCCTGGTATTTCTATAGTTTCTGTAATATTCCCTCATCCCATCATTTATTTCAAAGGTCATTAATTTTACTTTAAAATGAAAACAATTAAATACCTGATTTCAGCCAATGGCGTAATGCCTACCCATTCAGTATTCTGTTTAATGTTCCATAACAAACAAAGCCATGTGTTCATCCGGGGATTTGGTGCTCTCATTCCTATACTTACATACTTACCTGTCCCAGAATTAGTCAATTGGGGTAATTTCAAAGACTATACACCTACCTGTGAACATGTATGAAATTTGAGTCCTGTGACTTCAGTGTATTGGATACTGTGACCATCTCAAATGACGACACCTTACTGCTACCAGCACAGTTCAAAGGAGTGAATGACGTCTGGGCCGGTGATGATATTTGGATATATTGGTGACTGTAATAAATAAAATATTTGTACAATGAATTGTTTTTGTGTTTTGATGTTAATAAAGTGATATTAAGTCAAAATTGAGTCAATAATTTCATAAGGGTGGATTCTACCCTGAATAAAGAAAAAAGCTCCAAAATTGGATAAATCATAGTTAATTAAGCAAAATTCAAAGGTTTTAAAAAGACTGATATAGAATTTTTTTTATGTTTATGCAAAGTAAATTATTTAAGACTCTGATACACTAATTGATTCTTATCTAATCCCTCCTATTGCTTAAGTATGTACAAAAAAGTTTCCCCACCCCCCAGTGAAAAACACTTAAAGAAATAGCAGGTGCCCCCTTTTATTTTTGTTTACAATTAATTTAGACAAGAGTAAATCAATCCTTTTGATAACAAATCAAAGTTCAATATCTGTAGTCTTATACATTACAATCAGAAGCTACTTTTTGAATTTCCTGCTAAGAAAAGGAGAATTTAAATAATTCTTTTAAAAATTAAAGAAAAGCAAAAACTGACTTCAAACCCCAAAATGTACTATACAATAAGAGGCTGGAAAGTTAATAAATAAAAAATTTACCTGCAATGTACAGAAAACTGTCCGACAAAATACATCGGGTGGGTAGGGAGTCTCCGTCTCCCTCTTATATAGAGAAAATGCCCCCGCTGATCAGAGACCGAGCACTCCCGGGGCAAAGAAAGCTGAAAGATGAAATTCCTCTAAAGTGCTTAAATGAAAATAAATCAATAAAATTAGTCAATGTAAGCATAAATCATGAAAGAAACAATAATATTTTTCAAGTTTTCTATAAATTTCCTTAATTACATGTCTTCTACATAGCTAAATGTATGAAAAATGGATCCGCCAAGGGTGGAATACATGTTTTTCAATATTACATATTATTACATGTAAATATAATAAAGGTCAAATGTCATACATGCAGTTCAAGGTCATTACAATAATATATGAAAAAAAATCAGAAGCCAAAGGTCACAACAGTTAAGATATCATCAAGTTGAAATTCTACCTATCTGGTCAGCAGGTCTAAGGGAAGTAACTCTAAGTACAAAAACTAGAAACCATTAGAAAGTGAGTCGCAGCGAGTAATTCTGATGAAACTACAAATAGCAAAAAAAGAGAAAACATAGACCTTTGTGTAGCTACAACATAGAAACAACAAAACTACAAATTGATCACCCTGCAGCCAAGAAAGGGGGGGGGGGCAATCCAGAGGAACACATACACTACCAAACATGAGATGACAAGACAGAAAATGTCCTCCTTTCACTTGTCCATCACAAAAATTCCTTTTATGTGCCACCTTAATTATTTGAAAAAATGCCAAAAGTGCAAAAGTCCAAGAAACTAAGAAAAAATGAACACCAGGTCACTGTCCTACACTTCCATAATATACACAGATAGAGCAAAACATGATAAATACACAGTCACATGTACATGCAAAATACATACATAAATCTATTCATACATACAATCATTCATCTTAAGGACAATCTAATACATTTTCTTAACTTACCTTCCTCCTCTGACCATGTCAACTGTACAGGGCTTTACTAAATTCTATCTTCTCTTACCCCCCCCCCCTTCTCTCTTCAAAAGACCCAAATCACCACTAACCCCATTACCGCAGTAAACTAATTCAAATTTTTGCTAAATTTTCTCTCGAAATGTCATCAATCTTCAAATAATTGGCTAAAAATAACATTTCATGACTTTCAAATCACTTTACAGTGTAAAAATTGGGGTCTCTATAGGGAAAAGACCACTAATTATTTTCCCATAGAACTCCATACAAACCTTAGGCCCTCTCAGTACTTTACTATGACAATTTCAGAAAAATCTTTAGCATCATTTCAAACTTTGTTCTAAGCCCTAACAAAAAATACTGAAAAAAATATATGGTCCCATTGCGTTTATAGGTCAAAATTGCAGTTATTTTCAACTTATAGAGATTCGCAGTAAATAACACGCGACATAAAAAATCAACCCCCACTCCTAAAATCTTCCCTGGTATTTCTATAGTTTCTGTAATATTCCCTCATCCCATCATTTATTTCAAAGGTCATTAATTTTACTTTAAAATGAAAACAATTAAATACCTGATTTCAGCCAATGGCGTAATGCCTACCCATTCAGTATTCTGTTTAATGTTCCATAACAAACAAAGCCATGTGTTCATCCGGGGATTTGGTGCTCTCATTCCTATATGGCGTCCAACCACGTTAACAAATGGCGGGCTTATATGCAACAATTTTACCAAAAAACACAAAAGAGTTCTAACACGAAAAATCAATAAGTAAAGAGAGGTCAAAGTACTCAGAAGTACAGAGAGCCGGGCTCATTTACAGAGTAAAATGAATTTCTTACATGAATCACGTTTACATTCTGATGAAAAAATTATTTTAAAACTATCAATATAAATGATAAGACTCTGACAGTGTGTTTTTCAATCCTAATACCACGGTCCGATTTTGTCAGAATCAGAATTAATCTGGTACCGCAGGTGAATGTAAACAAACATGTCAGTCTGGTTCCCTCTCCTGCTTTACCTCGTATGTGTAGAGAACTACGATAACAGTGATTATCAAAAATCCTTACGCTAATGAACTATGTTCTTTGACTTAGGACTGATTTTTTGTAAGTCATAACTACTAATGTTTGTTTATAAATAAAACTTCGCTTTATTTTTGTTGCTTTATTTAGCGTTTGTATTATCTCAAAAGCGGTTGAGAGTAAGAACTATATTTTTGCACGTAACTTTAAAATGGCGACTATGAGGTTGACTTCCTGCCTTGAACAGGATGACATAAGCCGGCAATTGCTCTTTGAGCAATAAGCCCGGCTAATAACTCTTAACACTTGAAAGAACAATCATAATGCTAAGCATCGCAATCGATCTCAATTACGCCAACGACTATATACTGTATACAGGGAAACGGGTGGGCGAATTTAAAGAATACGGTATATGTTCCTACATAGAACATTGACTGGGCGAATTCAAAACGGGGCAAAATTACTTGCAAAAGTTTATACTTTAAACTGCAAAAATAACTTTATACATTATTTCCCTTGAGGGTGCTTAGAATGAAACTTGTAGGTCCCTAATTTGTAGTATCTCAAAACTGATGCAATTATTAATCATTAGAAACCTGTTGCATTCCTCTTAAACAATTGATATTGATTCTAGGTTATGGGATACACAAAGGGCAAAGAAAAATCACAAGATGAGACAATTTCCAAATTTTCTCATTTTATGCAAATTTTCATGAATTTTTTAGCTCATTTTGTTTCAGTGAAGGATATGGAGATAACGAACAGTATTCAAAAAATTAAACAATACAAAATAGGAGCAGAGCAAACACGGACCTAAAAAAAAAATTCAGAAAACACAGAGAACAAGCTTGCCGATCTAACAAATTTATATATTTCATGCAGGGGCATGAAATATTTTCGTCAGGGGATGCTCAATCCTCCATGGCACCTGATCCCCCTCTGATAATGTATAAGTCCGTGTTTGCTTTGCTCCTGATTTGTATTGGTTGAATAGACCTTTGAGCTTGAATACTATCTCCATCTATTTCATGCAATAGCAGCACATGCTTCTTTTTTTAAAAATGTCAGATAGGAAAGCATGTGCTCCTTGTTTCCCCGAACTGAAAAGTATCAAAGAACCATGCACACTTTCTCTCGAATTCCGCCTACATTTTACCCCAATTTAATAAATTATATAATAATTCATAAATGGCAGTTTCGTTAGTAAAACTCGATTGAAGGAAAAGAAGTGTTCACTTTCAAATATATACAAAATGTACTTATATATACTATGACAGAGCTATTTCGACTTGTCAATGGGACTTCAACAAATGAAGGGCGGGTAGAGGTACTTATCAACGGGGAGTGGGGCACAGTTTGTGATGATTCCTGGGACGTTAAGGATGCAACTGTCGTTTGCAGAACTTTAGGATTTTCAGGGTAAACATTTGCTGTCTTTCCGCACTGTTGTCTAACTTAGCAGTAGAACGATATTGAATATTTTAATAACTTATTTATTAGAATCTCAACTGCTCACCAAGGACGTCATTTTGCTGGAGGCTCGGGAACAATTTGGTTGGATGACGTAAAGTGTGATGGAACCGAGGCTTCTCTATTTGATTGTACTCACAACGGGTACGGGAAGGCAAATTGTGGTCACTATGAAGATGCCGGTGTAACATGTACTTAATTCCTATAACGAACAAACAAATGTCAAAAGCTACAATGTAAAAAATTTTCATTAATTTGATTTGATTGTATCTGAAGTATATCTGAAGTAAATAAGCTTACAAATGAGTTTGTTAGTTTTAAATTGAAATATTCAATTGATGGTAAGAGTCCTTTCTGTCAAAGATGTCAAATCAAGTTTACATAGACATAAAATCAAGGTTACACAGAGATCAAATTAAGCTCAAAAAGTCGTCAAGACAGCAAATCAAACTCATGGAGATTTGAAAAACGCTCATAAAGACATTAAATAAAACTAAAAAGACATTTAATTTGCTAACTTAAAGTGTAGAA
>NW_026934875.1:0-6255 GCF_032062105.1 Saccostrea cuccullata
CCCCTCCCCTGTAAAAATATGAAGGTCTAAATATGGGATCTTCGAATGTTCCCCAACCCCAGGAATGTGTACTCTTATTCAGAAATACATATAATAGAATTATACGGGTTTTTTTTCAATTTTCTCCGGGCTAGCTAAATGGGTTCCAGGTCTTGTAACATAAATTCTCTTTGACAATAGGACGGTCCCTCCAATACCCCTCCCCTGTAAAAATATGAAGGTCTAAATATGGGATCTTCGATGTTAGCCAGACCCCAGGGCAATTTACTCTTATTCAAAAATACATATAATAGAATTATACGTTTTTTTTCAATTTTCTCCGGGCTAGCTAAATGGGTTCCCGGTCTTGTAACATAAATTCCTTTTAACAGTGGAATCTTCTCTCCCATACCCCTCCTCTGCAAAAATATGAAGGTCTAAATATGGGATCTTCGATGTTAGCCAGACCCCAGGGCAATGTACTCTTATAGTCTAGTCAACTTATCAAATTTTCCATCAAAATGTGAACTAATTGCAACAGTTTCAAAACTTAGTTTTAATCAATCTACGATATGATCTGAATATATAACAAAAAGTTTAGAAAAATTTATACATGGGAAAATTGAAAAATTGAGGTCATTATTGGGACGTATTGTGTTCACTCTGATTAAGTGTTAAAAGAACTATGTAAAGTAGAAACTTCTATACTGGTTTAAAAAAAACATGTAAGTAGGGAAATAAACTTAACTGAATAAACTGAATTGGAAAAATATTAAATATTGGTTACTATATGTGCTGGTTGCCATGGAAACAGTATAAATTGAGAATTTCACTACTTTTCAACAATGAACCTGAACAAACACGAATATAGTCACTACGTTAGTTTACACACATAAAAATGCATGTTGTTGCCATAAATGCTTTATGGAAATTATTCAGAAGATTTAAGTAAATAGGTGGTAACCATGGATACATTATAAATGAATTTGACATGAAAAATTTCAGTATTCAGCAATGCTAAGTATAGCATGAATTAGCTGCAGATCTGTAGCTCTCCGAAAAAAATATATTGATAGACCGGAGAGCTACAGTGCCACCCATTGAAAAAACTGTATATTTATTGCGCACAAAAAAGTGCGCTCGGTTCTTGATTATTTCTTTCAAATTCTTGCCTCAATGGCAAAAAAGGAAAGATTTCAAAAAATTCCTTTATCCTCAATCAAGTACTCTCGAAGTTGACATCTGAACGAAGCGTATTGGACCGAATTATCTTTGAAACCAAAATGGCAGTATAAATAAGCGAAATGTTCGATGATTACAATATCAGGGTCAGGAGGACTATTAACAACAATTATGTGGAATGTTTGGTTGTGGAAACAGCGGAAGAATATGTTAGGAACACACGGTTAGTAATATTTTGAGATTACAGTTTTAAAAACATGGAGAAATAATGGGAGAACCGAGCGCACTTTTTTGTGCGCAATAAATATACAGTTTTTTCAATGGGTGGCCTGTAGCTCTCCGGTCTATCAATATATTTTTCGGAGAGCTACAGATCTGAGCTAAGCATGAATATACTCAATCACCAAAAGTTAAGAAACAATAAAAATGATTTAATTCATATGAAAGGAAATATCCGAAAATAATTAGGAGCAGATTTAGAGGGGTCAGGGGACATCCCAGATCAAGTTTTTATGAAAAAGTAGCAGAAAATGCCCCCCCCCCCCCCCAAAAAAAATAAAATCCCTCCTGCAACTGAAAGGTTTTCCCCGTATATGAAGAAAATTGTGGGAAGATCTCATAGAACCCCATTCCCCCCGAAATAGATTTATATGTTTTTATTCTGGATTAGGTAAGTTGTTGATTTTTTTTGTCGAAAAATATTCTGAAATCTGATTTTTTTTTACGCACAGCAAAGCTGTTCCCCATAGATTACATTGTAGTTGTGTTGTCCATCCTTCTTTCAACATGTGACATCAGTTTTGAGTCCCTGCAATATGGTTGGTTGGTAACTTGTAAAAAATGCTCAGAAATAAAAAAAAAAAATACTCTGCTTACATCAGTATCATAAAATGCTTGTACACTATAATGAGTATGATGGTTCTTGCTTGATCAGAACTTGAACCCACCCCACACCCGGGTACCCTACAGGGTATTTATTTTCATGAGTTTAATAAAAGTGTTATCTTACTCATATCAAGTGGATCAATGTATTTTTTACCCTCCATATAATGAAACCACGCCCTCCGGTGTGATAAACATAGCAACATGCCAGTCAATGTTGCTTCATGGATGGTGATATTCCAAAAAATATTTCAAATTTGTTTCAGTGTAATTATACCCTCAACTACATTCAATAATATGAAGATAAGACGCGTTTTAGGATAAAATCTGAAATTGTTATCCCTTGAAAATGATCATGGTTGACCAAGATGTAGCCGAATCAACAGTAATTAAATTAAATTGAGTACAACATGTCGTGAAATGTGCGCGCAAAGGTTCAGCGCAGTTAATAATTATTATATTGTTACCCTTCTTAAATCTTAATGTATTTCAAACCGTTGCTATGTAATGTTACTTGAAGAGGGTGGGGGCAATTGAAAGCATTTTATTCTTATTGATAAAAAAAATCTAAGGTCAAATTAAAGCACTTACACAAATGGAATGAAGTAAAAGAGAGCAAGCCAGGTAATTGTTTCAAGGAAGAATTAAATGTTAAACTCTTGGTAGATACTGGTAGTCAATTTTTACTTGTTCAAATTCACATGTAAAAGTATTATTGTTATATTTTCCCCAAATATTTTTATCCTGACAGTAATAGAAATTATAAGACTTTGGCTTCAATCTAGGAATTCACCCGCATGGTGCAGTGGTTAGAGCATCTGCTCTAGAGTTGCGAAGTAAGGAGTCAATTCTTACGTCGCGGTTGGAATCCCACTGTGGGATGTGGAGACTGGTCGGATAAGACCGTATAAACCGAGGTCCCGTGTTCGCAGTAGGCACTGGAGCGAAAAAGATCCCTCACTCCTTAATGGCCGTAAGTGCTGAGTATAGAACAAAATGTGCAGCTCTCCACTGGCAAGTGTTGGCGTCTCCATATGCATGAAAAATTCTCTAGAGGGACGTTAAACAATATACAATTATAGTAGAAAGATTCACATCCATCTATTTTTCTTTTTTCAGTGTTGCTCTTTATTAAGATGTAACTTTGAAATTGTTCCAGATTGTTCACATTCTAAAGCATGCTCGTGGGAACGCCGTTATCACCAGTCCCCATAAAATGGAGCTTCAATAAGTGCCGCATCAGGCATTTTACTGTTGCAAAAATGACCATATGATCTACAAGGAGAAGTTAAGTTTTTAAAAATGGGTTTAAAATATTTTGTTAAAAAGTTACATTAAGAATTTTAAAAAAGAGCATTTAAGTATTTAATTCTGTCTAAACATTTCATTTGAATTATTTCTATTACTATAAACATAATGCAGCTTTTGTACATGTATAAATGCATGGTGCAGTCTTCATAGAGAAAAAGGTCAATATCAATTGGCTTTTTATATCAGGTTTGCTACTCTTAACAAAAGCAATAAGCAGTAAATCTGGAGAGTAAAAAAATTGTTTGAATCACACAGTTCAAATTTAAGTTCCAGAGATGCCTGAATGGAATTAAATATTTTGATTTGTTTAACTTGGAGGCCTTCAAATAAAATCATGTTCATGTGATTCCATAAATTCTGTACTCTTTATTATTTCAAAATGATAAATTTCTATAAATTTTCTAGATATTTAATCAAAATATATTCTGGGATGATGCATGTTACAACTCTGATATACATTGTACTTGTCTGATAAGCTTCCTTGCAGAATTCTTTAGAAAAGGCTGTTTTGACTTATTTTGTATACAAACTGTGTTCCATACATTTTTTGTTTCTTGTGTACAAATTCCAAAACTACTGGGATATAAATATCCATCAGGTGTTTACAAATAAAATGAAAGTAAACACATTCACATTTAGGAATTTCACATACATGTATATTGCGAATACAAACAGGGTTCCATACTTTTTTGTTTACATGAATGGTAATTGCAAACTATATATGTGTAGATGATATTTGGCCGGTGTGGAAGTCAAAACTTCATTTCTTTGAAAATCAAAATATATAATTTTTTTATTCAGTTTTGATTGCATAACAAACTACAGGTTAAAACAACAACTTTTAATGCTAATTGGCTATTGTTTACAGGCTGTCTGTCACAGAGAGCTCATATAGAAAAAGTACGGTGTGCAAATGGGTAATTTTGAATTCATATTGATCCCTAATTTTAATCTTTCGATTTCCCAACTTTCCCCTGAGTGAATTTTTCTAAACTTTTTATATGTGAGTTACTAATAGCTTATCTACAAATCTGCATTAAAATATAAACTGTTGCAATTAGTTCACATTTTTCAGTAGAATGACTAGACTATTATTCAGAAATACATATGATAGAATTATAGGGTTTTTTTTCCAATTTTCTCCGGGCTAGCTAAATGGGTTCCAGGTCTTGTAACATAAATTCCCTTTGACAGTAGGAGGGTCCCTCCCATACCCCTCCCCTGTAAAAATATGAAGGTCTAAATATGGGATCTTCGATGTTAGCCAGACCCCAGGGCAATGTACTCTTATTCAGAAATACATATAATAGATTTATACGGTTTTTTTTCCAATTTTCTCCCGGCTAGCTAAATGGGTTCCAGGTCTTGTAACATCAATTCCCTTTGACAGTAGGAGGGTCACTCGCATACCCCTCCCCTGTAAAAATATGAAGGTCTAAATATGGGATCTTCGATGATAGCCAGCCCCCCGGGCAATGAACTCTTATTCAGAAATACATATGATAGAATTATGCGGTTTTTTTTCCAATTTTCTCCAGGCTAGCTAAATGGGTTCCCGGTCTTGTAACATAAATTCCTTTTAACAGTGGAAGGGTCACTCGCATACCCCTCCCCTGTAAAAATATGAAGGTCTAAATATGGGATCTTCGATGTTAGCCAGACCCCAGGGCAGTGTACTCTTATTCAGAAATACATATAATAGAATTATGTTTTTTTTCCAATTCTCTCCGGTCTAGCTAAATGGGTTTCCGGTCTTGTAACATAAATTCCTTTTAAGAGTGGAAAGGTACCTCCATACCCTCCCTGTAGAAATATGAAAGTATAAATAGGAATCTTCAATGTTAGCCAGACCCCAGGGCAATGTACTCTTATTCAGAAATACATATAATAGAATTATACGGTTTTTTTTCCAATTTTCTCCGGGCTAGCTAAATGGGTTCCCGGACTTGTAATATAAATTCTCTTTGACAGTAGGAGGGTCCCTACCATACCCCTCCCCTGTAAAAATATGAAGTTCTAAATATGGGATCTTCGATGCTAGCCAGACCCCAGGGCAATGTACTCTTATTCAGAAATACATATAATAGAATTATACGGTTTTTTTTTTCAATTTTCTCCGGGCTAGCTAAACGGGTTCCCGGTCTTGTAACATAAATTCCTTTTAACAGTGGAAGGGTTCCTCCCATACCCCTCCCGTGTAAAAATATGAAGGTCTAAATATGGGATCTTGGATGTTATCCAGCCCCCGGAGCAATGTACTCTTATTCAGAAATACCTATAATAGAATTATAAGGCTTTTTTCCCATTTCATCCGGGATAGCTAAATGGGCTCCTGGTCTTGTAACATAAATTCCTTTTAACAGTGGAAGGCTTCCTCCCATACCCCTCCCCTGTAAAAATATGAAGGTCTAAATATGGGATCTTGGATGTTAGCTAGCCCCCGGGGCAATGTACTCTTATTCAGAAATACATATAATAGAATTATAAGGCTTTTTTCCAATTTCATCCGGGCTAGCTAAATGGGTTCCCGGTCTTGTAAAATAAATTCCTTTTAACAGTGGAAGGGTCCCTCCCATACCCCTCCCCTGTAAAAATATGAAGGTCTAAATATGGGATCTTGGATGTTAGCTAGCCACCGGGGCAATGTACTCTTATTCAGAAATACATATAATAGAATTATAAGGCTTTTTTTCCAATTTCAACCGGGCTAGCTAAATGGGTTCCAGGTCTTGTAACATAAATTCCTTTTAACAGTGGAAGGGTCCCTCCCATACCCCTCCCCTGTAAAAATATGAAGGTCTAAATATGAATTATACGGATCAATTTTCTCCGGGCTAGCTAAATGTTAGCTAGCCCCCGTAAAAATATGAGCAATGTACTCTTATTCAGAAATACATATAA
>NW_026934876.1:0-6232 GCF_032062105.1 Saccostrea cuccullata
GATATTTTTACTTGTATATAGTTTTATCGTGTCCGTCTGTATGTCTGTCTTTTCTGGGGTTGTTTCTCCGTGTAACTATGTCTTTCATATTCAATATGTGTACATTCCTTGTGACAATACCTTACTTTGGTTACCATAAAATTTGACCTTTTAACCTTTACCTTATTTTGTCCCATTTTACACAAAAAATGTTTAATTAATTTGCTTTGGCTATAACTTTTAAACTGTAGATCTAGATCTATTTTAAAAATGTTGTCCTTATTACATTAAACCTTTCATAAGAAATCATAACTTTGACCCTGTGACCTTTGAGTTTGACCATCCTTTCAAACACTTACCTAGCCATTAATTTTGAACAAGTGGTTAGGGCTTTTCTATTTTGCAATTGTATTTCTTGTAGAAAACCCTACTTTGGGTACCATCATATTTAGTTTCCCTTTTAAAAAAGTTTAATCTTCGCTATGTTGCCAAAAGGGGGGCATAGCTGTTTTACAAATACATCATTTATATAAGAGGGTTGCGGATAACAGATGGATCCCCCAAACCAAACAGACGGACAGACATCCCAATCACTATATACCCTCCCGCTTTTAAGCGGAGAATAAAATGATATATAACTTCTGATCTTTTTTTATACATGATTCCCACCATGAAAAACAATGTTTCCCAAACCCTTTAGGCTCATAAATCTTTACTCATTAGATTCTGAACATCGCATTGACGAAAAAATTGCTATAATCGTATGTTATGAATAATAATCTCAATTTATTCCAAATAAGCTGGTGAGCATTTTGGCCAAAAAGCTTCTTTATCAAATTTTTTTTTTCCCCCTAAAATTTTCAGCTTTAATCAACAGGGAGTCATTTTTTACGGGGGTATTTTTCTTTACGGGGTTCTGCAAATTTTTAGGGGGTACACTTTTTCTACGGGCAAAAGGGTCACTTTTCTAGTCGAAAATACCCGGGGGGCATTCGATGGGGGTCATTATTCGTCTTTACATGGCTTTTCCCTTTCGCGCTGCCGGTAAATTCAGTTTGAACCATTACCTCGGCATTAACGGTTCAAAAACCCAAAATTTTAAAAATATAATTCCATAACAGAGAAGGTGAAAAAAAAATTCGAATATGTTATCTTGGTGTTAAACGTGTAATATAACCTTTAAAAAAATTTTACCCAAACCAGGTGAATTATTTAAGGAAAACGAGTTGGTAAAATTAGCCGATGGATAATAATTATTTTTTGTCATTTTGTTTTTCCTCAAATATTCACATGGGTGGGGGAAATTTTTTTAAATTTTTTTCACTTTTAGTTCCAAGATACATGTAACATATTCTGAAATAAGTTTTCACCTGTAAACCTCTACTTGGTGTAATTTGTCTATATTTGTTTTTACATTAAATATTCCTCTTTCATGTACTAGTATTTTCCAGGTCTATTTCGTTTTCCAGTTTTGAGGAGAAAAAATAAAATTAAAAATTTTCCCCTTTTTTAACCTTTTGGGCATGAAATTAAGTCTCCTACAAAGAAAAAAAAATGTCTGTATCATCTGTCCTTAATTGGTTTCAATGAAGATCGATTAATTTGAAATATCAATTGTCTTAAGATAAATTGTATAGAATACGGTAGAGAAATCAAACGTTCATAGAAATACCACTACCAATCGAAAGTGAAGACATATTTGAAATAACCGAAGACTAAAAAATTGCATAGTAAATTTAGTGTAAACTCAGTATTTTAGAAATAACTATCTAATTTGTTGCGTATGCCGGGTATCCACGACAGTTAGAGAGGTTGGATAGTTTATGCATTTAGTAATAATATCGGGAAATTAAAATACAATCTAAATTTCAAAGTTATCACGGAGGAAACATTTGGAAATACACGACTCGCCATCACGACAACGCCCATTCCCAATTTTATTCTCTTTTGCAACTCTAAAGTTGCGTTCTCTTCTTTCATTAATTAAATTGCCTCCCAAAAAACAAGACCAAAACCTATAAATCATTCATAACATAAGAATAGAGACTCTTTATAATAATTGTTATCTCCTGGCAGGAGTCAGATCTGATATACAATCCTGTTAGACAGAAATCCACAACATTCGATACATATTTCAAAAAAATGTCAGAGACTCAAGGACCACATTGTCACTGTGATGATGTTAAATCAGATGTACGAGTTCTTCGATGCATAAATTACAACAACAGAAAAGTAAAATAAACAGACACCTTGCCAGCACAGAGAACTATGAACACAGATTAGATCAGTCAGCAAACAGACCCATCAGATTTCGTTTTGTCCCCAGATAAAGGACACCCCTCACTCAACAACACACCCTGTCTCGCTCTGGCCGGGGGAAATCGACATGTTCCAAATGTTATCAAACTGTATGAAACCCGAATCATCGAGAGAGGATAAAGGTAAAGTTAAACAGAATTTTGTTTTAAAACTAATGCGTACACCTGTATTGCATAGATCTTTCAGGTGAAAGTGATGTAGTTCACGTTTTCTGTATGTCATCAGATCAAGCGTGGGTTCTGTGATATGTACAAATACCTTATCTTGACAAAAACAGATGGTAACATACTACGTCATCTGACCGACAAAAAAATACGGTACCACGGAGTGCTCACAGTTACCATTACCAGTGATTTTATTCATACAGAAGAAATAAAACATTAGCCAAATCTCTAAAGATAATAGAACAAAGTCTTACACCTACAAGTATACCTGGTATATAAGACAATACAGGTCAAAAGTAAAGGTGATTTGATTTACATTACAGAGAACCGTAATGGAGATGTTAAAGTTTCTGACTTGGACCTTAATGCTGTATTGGTAACAGAGAGTGTGGGAAACCATCGCTTCTCCTACAGACGTTGTCCACCAGGATTAAGTCTAGAACAACTAAGAATCTGTACAGACTCTTTGTCTCACATTCTGGTCAGCAATTATAATATCAAATTGATACAGATGATTGGCAAAGATGGACACTATTTATCACGGATAGAGACACCACAAACAGAGATACACAAGCCTCAGGGCCTGTGGTATGATGACAAAAATAATCTCTGGGTTGGATCAGGAAGCACCATCACAGTTAATGTATGCAGATACATCAAAAAGGCAGGACAATGTTACTGGTAATGGTAATAAGCTTATTAGCCATCATGAACATGAACACATACCCCCCACCTCCCCGACACGTATAATAATTTATTTAAAATTTCAGTATTTCAACATTTTGAATAATTGAAATTTTTTTAACTTTGGGAGTTGTTCTTTATATTCAATCTCAAAAAGACAAGATTTGAGGTAGGGGAATGGTTTGGGTCCTTATAGAATATTCAGACACCTTCAAATACTTTTCAAAGGCTGCAAACGTGACTTGTGGTATCAGAAAGAGATTAGTGGTCTGTTTTACTTACGATATCACATTGTAATAGAATATATTTCAATTAAAATCGGTATTATTATTTTGAAATACATTTGTTTAGAATAGATCAATATATGTTATGTATAACAGATGCATTATTTTAGAATTGATGAATAGATGTTATGCAAAAAAACACATATTCTTGTATTAATTCCCAGAAAATAAGGGTAACATGGATTCGCGGCAGTTTGGGATGTCTTTACGTCTCCTACTAAATATTCTGCTCATTCTCGGACGTCCCCCAATTTTTATCGAAGACTGAATATTTGATCCGTACAAATCAACCACCTTTGTTTTGCATGTGACTCTGTTATCTACAATTACACCCGAAACACCAGAGTTCACGCTCGGTGGGGGGATTCCAAACACGGAATCTGAATAAGTGGTGCTCAAGTTTAATTCAAAAGTAATTTATATTGAAAACAACCACTAATGTAAATCAGCAGTAAAGACTTCATCATATTTTCAGCAAACTTTACGCTGTGACCTTGAAACTTTCAAATAGCCTTCTTGAAATTTTCAAGAAAAACCTGTTATTTTATTCCTCGACACCAGCATATAGAATGGAATCTTTGATTATGTATGTTGCAAATCTTTTTAACCCCTACGTTTTACGGAAGAAAATGCAGCTGAAACAATCCGTTTTTTTCCTTAAACTTCAATATGCCATAAGAGGAATTGAGGCGATTATTGTCATAATATTCGTAGTTGAAAAATGATCCAGACTTGTATCTCACCATTTTTCAAGTTAAAAGCTCCATTTTGTATTTCTTATAAATAATCATCGACTATTGACCTTAAAACTTTTTAATTACAAACAAAACTTTGCATGACCTTAAAACGAAGTATTTGAAACATAATCCTGCATCGTGTTCATATTCTTCTTCACCCTAGAACAGCATGTATAATCACGCTGGATACGTTATCACAGGTGACGTAAATATTGTTAATAATGTGGACCTTATTTACTTATCACTTATTTTAAATATAAATATAGGGAACCCAGATTTTTCAACTGGCGTCAGCATTTAAAGAAAAGAAAATTATGGATTCCAATGCAGATTACTCCAAGCGATGGACTAGATATGTAAAAGAAGACGTTGACACTTTATCAGAATAAACCAAATGCATAAGTTCCATGGTACAATCGCGTATTAAAAGATTATAGGGCAAAGTGTAAACCATCTATCGTTCTGTATTCCATAATCCAGAAGTGAAAAAAGCTTGATAGATTCATGATCAGTACGTCAATATCTTTATAAGGCTCATTATATAAATTGTCTTTAGAAAAAAAAAATTGATACAATTCTACAAATGGTAATCCAACTTATGTTGATACATGTAGTTCCCTTTATACAGTTGTCATTCTTCAAAATCTTATGTCAGTAATGAATATTTTTTAACATTTCAAAGAACCAAATTAATTTTCAACTACTTTATATATATTGGGTTACGAAACTTCAAAAAAACCCTTATGAACAAAGATGCATAGCGGGTTCGTTCCAGTAAATGTTCAACCAAGCCTCTTTCTTTACTCCTTACTAAGATATTAGCAATAATGAGAAACTTCAAGACTACTGTGAAGCAATATATTCATATATCTATATTGAAACCACAAGATTTTATCAAAATCAACAGCTTGAAGTCTTACGATTTTTTAACTTTATCCACAAGAATAACAAGAATATCACCGGTCTCATTACAGTCATCATTTCGTAAGTTCTATAGTCCATACAATGACCTTGTCAGCAAATACAATTTAACAATACGTCAAATGCTGAATGATGTTTTTATACTTAATATTAGTCCTTTATTTATACACTGAATCGACCACGGATTTTTCCGTCAATTTCCAATCATGACAGTGCACACGGCGATTGCTCGGCAGGTGTTTCTCACTCCACCATAGCACCTGATCCCACCTCAGTTTTGAATATTTTTAATATCTTAAAGAACCAAATTGGAATTGAACCACCATACATGTATATACATTGGATTGCAAAACATCATAAGAATTTTTAGGAACAAAAATACATCCGGGGTTCCAGTAAATATTCAACCAATGCCTGCATCGGTTATTTTAAATAAATACTCATATGTTAGAACTGTTATATATGTAAAACTTTAGACTATTATATTTTGGAGATGCAGCAAGAAGGAAAAAAATCGATACTCAGTTCGTCATTTTACACACCGAGTTACCTGTCCTTAAAACACAACATCGTAGAATTCAATTATAAAAAATAAACATTTCAATAATTTAAATAGATGTAAGCATAAGTTATTTTCATGTCTGTAAATAAAGTTCTGTTTTGTATGGAAGATACAGACTTTTATACTCGGTTTAAATATATATTGGTTTCATAGATAAGTTCTGTTTTATTGGAAAGATACATATTCAAGTACTTGGTGTACCTGGTATTCCTTTTAAGGACCTTGGCAACGAAGCATTCCGGTTTAGAAATTCCGTACTTGCATTTTCTCTTTTGTACACATGATTTAGAATTATCGTTCATGAATTGTTTCAACCGAGAGTGATCTCCCGTGATTCGAAATCTTTAGCGTTGCGGAGAGTAAAAATGTTTGTTTCCGGTTAAAAACAGGACACAGGCTACCAATTATTTTGCTATACATTCCTTTATAACATAAAAAATTACACCCGGGTCAACTTACCTGAAACTTGGCACAGAGTAAGACCATTTAAGTCCAAAAATTTACCAATTTTCCCGGAACATTCATAGTCTGCAAGTCCTTTTATGGCATCGCAAAAAACCCCCCCCCTGCTTTTTTCACTTT
>NW_026934877.1:0-6256 GCF_032062105.1 Saccostrea cuccullata
ATTTAAAACATAGTATCAGTAGGATATTCTACAATATGATTTAGAAAAAGATTCTTGAATCACGTGGATGCACGTGTGCTGCAATCTGATTGGCCGAAACTTGAAATGGCTATAATTCCCTTGGTTTTCAACCAAACAGGATGGGATTTAGAACATAGATATATATAATGGCCTCCTACAAGAGGGTATGGTCATCATGCACGTGCACGCACGTGCGTGCAGTTGGAACGAGTGAAATTAAATATACACTTAAATGAGTGATTTTTTAAATACTTTTAGACTAAATGCTTTAAAATAAAGTATATTTAGATATATAGAAAGTGTAGAAAAGATTATATGATCATTACGCACGTGCATTCACATGGGCACGCGTGCAATGTTAAAATTTGGATATAATTGGTATCCTTTTGGAAAAACGTTAAAGTAAAAAATGCACAGATGTTGTCTTATTAAATGAATCTTACAGGGAATATGGCATCAAAAGGGATTTGGGGAGCGTTTGGGGAACATCTGTAACGGTCCCCGTTACAATTAGCACTAGTTCTTCAAAAGTTTTCATCTTACTTCTACAGATTTTTTGTTAAAAAAATCTTTTTAAGGAAAAAAACAAAAGCACGTGTTATCTTTTTGTTCTTTTAAAATATGTTTTGGGGTGTGTAAAAATGCTGTTGTCTGATTGGACAGAAAAATGTTTACGTGTTCTTGATGTATATTTATAGCAACTTTCAGTTATCGTCCTTGACTTCCATATTTAGAAATCGTCCAGACCTGTTCAGAGAGTGATGATATGGATTCAGAAAACCACACTGGTGATCCATAAAGTGGGATCCCGACATTACGTGATGGCGTAAAATCAAAAGTAAAATTCAGTGAAATACAGTGTGTATATTATAAATATCTGGAATGTTACCTATCGTCCATGGGATCCAATCATCCCTGGAATCATGCATGAAGAATAGTGAAGCCCTGACTTGTACAGTAGTTTCATTGATTCTCTTTCTTTTACAGATTGGACACCAGCCGGTGTAAAGACGAATAATGACCACCATCGAATAATGACCGGAGGTCATTTTTCAAATGACCCCCCGGTGATTATTCGACGGTGAAAAATGACCCTTTTGCCCGTAAAAAAAGTGTCACCACCCTAAAAATTTGCAGAACCCAGGTGAAGAAAATGACCCCGTAAAAATGATTCCTTGTGGATTAAAGCTGAATTTTTTAGGGGGCAAAAAAATTAGATAAAGAAGCATATTGGCCAAAATGCTCACCTGAGCTTATTGGGAAAAATTGATTATATGTTGATCTCATAACATTATACAATAATAGCAATATATTAAGGTCAATGCGATGATTCAGAATCTAAAGGAGCAAAAGATTTATCGAGCCTAAAGGGTTAGGTAAACATTGTTTTTCGATGGTAGAAATCATCGTACTGACAGAAAAAAATCAGCAGTATCCTCCGCTTGAAAAGCGGGAGGGTATATAGTGATAGAGATGTCCGTCTGTTACGCTTTGGGGTATCCATCTCTTATCCGCAACTCCTCTTATATATAAAAAAGATGTGTTTGTGAAACAGCTATGCCCATGTATGGCAACATAGCGACAAATATGAACTGTTCTTAAATGCAATTTTAATATATTGGTACCAAAGTAGGGTCTTCTCACAGATTTATTGATTGATTGTATCTGCTTAACGTCCCTCTCTAGAATTTTTCACTCATATGGAGACGTCACCGTATGCCGGTGAAGGGCTTCAAATTTTGACCTTTACTCGGCACTCAGGCCATTGAGCAGTGAGGAATCTTTATGACCAGGCCGCTGACATCAATGGTTCTAAGTCTCATCCGAAGGACTTTTAAAGTCCACTTCAAAGTGCCGAGCGCATGGCGAAGGAACAGTTGCTACCAATTTTAACGACTAGGTCAGTTGCAGCCAAGATATGAACTCACGACCTCCGATCACGGAGCAGGCACTTATACGACTGAGCTACCGTGAACGGTTCTTCTCACAAGAAATACAGTTGCAAAATAGGAAAGCCGAAGCACCACTTGTTCAAAAGTAATGGTTAAGGATGAGTTTTTGAAAGGTAGGTCAAACTCAAAGGTCAAAGGGTCAAAGTTGATGGTTTCTTCAGAAAGGTTAAATGTAACAAGGATTACATATGTGAAGTATGAAAATCCTAGCCCTTACCGTTCAAAAGTTAAGGACAAGATTAAAAAAGTTTTTTTTATAAGTACGGCAATCTCCAAGGTCAAGGTCAAAAGGTAAGGTTTCAGTATCCAATGAAAGGTCATGTCAAAAAAGATGTATGTGAAGTATGAGAGTACTAGTATCTACTGTTTAAAAGTTATGGCAAAAGTAAAAATTCGCATTTTTGTGTAAAATGGGACAAACTCTAAGGTAAAGGTAAAAAGGTCAAATTTGATGGTATTCAAAGTAGGTCTTATCTTTCCTCTAGGTCTTTCCTCCAATTTCTTTGTCAAGTAGGATTTGCCAAACTTATACAATCTAAAAGTTGAAATCAAGAAAAAAATAATAATTCTATTAAAGAGTATTTAATTTTAAAAGTGTCCTTCTGATAAGAGAGTTAACCCTCATAGGTATAAAAGACTTAAAATTCTTTTTAAAAAATTAGGCGTCGCAAATAAAACTTTTTTTTTGCATTTTAAGCATATAAAGAAAGATTTTAAAAAATAAATGGAAAAAAGGAGGAACAAGGAAAGAAATATATATGAGTGATCAGTGGGTAGATAAAACACTAAGATTCATTTGTGACCGTCTAATTTTTTTGAAAATAGGCTTTCTATTCTCATATTTATTAGTCACACTAGACGACTAATGGACTTATTTATGGTAATTACAAACCTCTCTGCTAAACCAGGAAGAATCCACAATTAACCGAAATCTTCCTTCAACAAGCAGCAATAAAATCCTTAGTAATAATACCAATGATGAGCACTGACTGATGTTTTATCTAACCGCCTGTCCTGTCTCTTAAGTTATTAGCCTATGATATATTGACAGCATTTTCTTTGTTCAATGATAATTTTTAAAATGAGGAAATTCGAGCTAACCTGGTAATTTAATTAATATGAATACCCCCTGATTTCTGTGCTGTAAATGATTCATTCAACATTTATCTTTCCTATGGCTGTAAAAATATTTTTTTTTCTGAATATATGATTTAAGTAAAAAAAATATTAAATGGAAAAGAATGATTGTCAAAGACTAAAATATCACTTTTTAAAGAGTACAGTGGAAATCGGAATAAACATTTAAATATCAGTTGTGTAAATACCTGTGAAATAAATATTTATATAAGTATTATAAATAAAGGTATGTGAATCTTCATTTATAAGCCTGATTTGTTATCTTTATGTGGTTATTTATTTTGGGAGGAAATTATAAATATTTTGTATATTATGATTTTTTAAGAAAATTTAGAGAAAATTCGGACTAATTTATTTTAATAATTTGCCCAATTACCTTATCATTTTTACCTTGTAAAATAATTTTGAACCTTTGATGAATCAACAGAGAGAAATCTAAATATTTGACATTATGTGGTCAATTGTAAAAATTGAGATGAAATTCAATGTAAATTCGCACTTTTATTTAGTTTGTGAGTAAAATGTCAAGAGTTTACACATCGATAAATTTTTCAAAAAGAACGTTTAATCCTATAATCAAACATTAGTTTACTTTTAAAAACAACGTTTTATATAACTTAACAATTAGTTAAACTGCATCATGAACTCGACTTCCAATGAATAATTAAAATAACATAACATGTGGAGAATTTATTTTTACCAAGATAAAGGAATCTACCCACCCAGCTCTATTAAAATTTAAAACAAAAGGTGGGAGTCAACGTGGCATTTTATATGACCTTTTTTTTTACCGTAATTACTTTTAACACATTAATAAAATCTTTAAAGTTTTTCCTGTAATATTTTTTTATCAAAATGAATTTTGAAAACAAACATAATCTTTTTTCATTGTGAATGGTCAGATTTAAATTTGTGACAATCAAATAAAATACAATCTACTTCGCTTAGTCAATTATCTGACCTTTCTAAACTCAAAAATGTCATCTTTCTGGCATTCAAAATTTAACAAGCAATAAAAATATATATCTTTAAGATAGATTTGTATAACACGTCCTTTTTAAACTATGTTTTCATCATTGAAAAGCCGATATTAACCCTTAATTATTTTACGTATATAATTTTTTTTTTTTTTTTTTTTTTTGCATTTTTTCAAAGAAAATGAAAATTGTGTTTTATTTACAAAAATTTATCTAAACCTTTGCGATTTAGAATTTGAGTAAATGCATTATATGAATGCTTAATGAAATATGTAAATAAAGCATATTATTTGGGAAATATTTATAAACTATTGATTAAAATCGTTTTTAAAGTAGTCACATCAGGGAGAATGTACTAAATTAAATTGCAAAATTTTAGAGAAATTACCAAGCACTTTTTTTTAATAGTGGGACCTTACCCCAAATGATGACTTTACACGACACTGCTGATTTTCTTGTTTCATCAACTTGATTTTCAATAATTTACCTTGTTTTAGAAATAAAACTTATATCGATTAGTTAATATCGATTTTTCAATGAAGCCAGAACATTGCTGGGATTTCCTAAAAAAAAACTTTAAAATAAATTTTGACGTGGCACTCCCCCATTAATATTAGGTACATGTATTACTGATAAGGTGTTAATTGTAATTTTAGCTTAAATTGGGCAACTCCCCCACCCCCCACTTAATGACTCCCACAATAATTACTCGTATTAATTTTGCGATGTTTTGCTATATTTTTCAAATATGATGATAGAATTCATTACAGTTTATTCAATACATAATCTAGGACTATCATGAAAAATACTGCACAATTTAACTCTGTGTGCAAGTTGTAGAAGAATCTAAACTTAACATGTCAAGAACGATGTAAATTACTTTGTAAGAGAAAAATGATCATTTCCTTTAGCCACAGTTCCCCAGTTATTGTTTTCGGTATAGAATTTAATCATGGCACCTTTCGTATGAAATAAACAAAAATAAATCAATACTGCTGCGTTTTTTAAATACATTTTATAGAATATGTTATGATTCAATGTTAACATCGATAATAAGAATAATATTTTTACATAATAATTGTGTTTCATCTAAGATTTTTTTTGTGTGTTTTAAGACAGATATTTGAAGTTTCAACGAAATTATACCAATATTTTATAAGTATAATTTTTTTCTATATATTTTTTATGACTAAAGCTCAACCTGTAAAAGCTAAATGCAAGTGTTTTACATTTTGCGTCTTGAAATTTAATTCAGAAAATTCGAAATTAAAAAATGCTTGAGATTTAGAGCCGTATACTATAGCTTGCGACTAATATAAGAAAGAACATTGCAGGTACCCACCCCCCCTCCTGCCCACTTATTTCCTAATTAAAGGGATGTTTTCCTGCCGTTTTCAAATAAAGTAATCAAATTTTTGTTTTATGACTGAAATCCTATTGACCATGCATTTCCTAAAAATACAGGTACTAATATTTTTCACTCACGGTGAACATTATCGCTGCATGTTAATGTCGCTGCACGAGGATTATTTATACCGTTCATTCTTACTTTGTGATCAGAATATGGATTTCACAATGCTAATGAAAATAAGTTGCTGGTCAGCCTAATATTTCTTCGCAATAAATTAAATGATGAAAAATTAAATTTTGTATCTATGTCACCTTTTTAATTCTTGCATATTATTCAGTAGGTCAATATATTTGATATACTCGTACTGTAAACGTGACTGCGTTCAACAAATGACGTTGTAGATATTAATAACGCCATACACGCCAAATTTTGCATTTTAAAAGAAAACTTTGAAATTATTTAGCAAAAAGTCTAGCGAGAAGACATATTGATTTTTTTATATTAATGGTTTCGATTTCACCTCATCTTGACATTTTGAAGCTCCTGAATAATTCGTCTACGTCTTTAAAAAGTTTTCCAACCTTTTTAAAAGAAACTATTTCACAACATTGGCTTAAAACGTTATTTTCCCATATATTTCAATGGTAAAAGCGGAAAAAAGGATTAAAAACTATACCGCGTTTACAGTACTATAACATTAAAACTACTTAGACAAATTTAATAAAAATTGCAGATGATACGCTTTAAATTCTAAGGAACATTTTAGCAAATTTTCAGGATATGTTTTCTCGTAAGAATTTTTATGAGAAACCCGCGAC
>NW_026934878.1:0-6120 GCF_032062105.1 Saccostrea cuccullata
TATTTCAATCTTCATGAGGTGCTCAAATTTAATCTGAGCATTTGCATGTACCAGGTATGTGCATAAATTCATTAATAATTAAAAGATAGTCATTATACACCCAGAGTCTATGAGGGATTAAAAATGCAAATGTTGTGTCTGTTCATTTTCATTTTAAGTGTACACACTGGAACAAAATGATTTTTAACATTTTTATTACTTGACTAAATTCGTGAAATTTTAGCTAGTAATTCATTCACATGATGTTTTGTGCTTATAGAGGAGAGAAAGAAGAAAACATGAGAGTATACTGACAGGGGAATATAAGTCTACCATTAACTATCTAAACCAGTTCCTACCCCCAGAACACAGGATCCGATATATAGGGTTTGATATGGCCCACATAAGTAAAAGGTGAGTTACAGATATGATATAAATGGTGTAAAATGGACCCCATAAGTAAGAGGTGAGTTTAAGGTTGGATATACATGTATAGAGCTTAATATGGCCTACATAAGTATGAGATAAGTTATAGATCCAAAATAGGGTTTGATATGGCCACATATGTAAAAAGTGAGTTGTTGATCGGAATGATTGCCCCTGTTTGGTATTTCAAAAGAGGTAAAGTTACTCTATACTCAACTACGCTAATTGTTTTGTTTGTATAACTCTTCAGTAAAACAACCAATGTCTTGGTGCGATTGTCCCAGATTGCCAGGAAGTGTGTCAAAATGACGGGGTTCTTTGTTCACATGCCACGACCCGTCAGTGAGGACTTCTGGAAAACAGCAGAGTAAGTAAAAAATTCTATCAGCTGCTGAGATACAGCCCTAAAGTCCTTGTATATTAATGTACAAAAATATCAGTAAGTTGTGAATATTAAATCAAAGCAAAATTTCTCTCTGTTAAATAGGTTTAAATTAATAAAATCAACTTCATATTATAAAAGTTCAGTAAGAGATGTATTTTTGAATTTACTGTAATAAAAATCAACCTTAAAATCTCTGTTGGTGAAATAGCCTCACAGATATAATAACTAACCTTCATAAATTTCAGTGAACAAGTTCTCAAGTACAAAAAAAGACTACTTGCTGTAGTCACTTTGTATTTGCCAAAACTTTATTTTCACACAAGTCTGAAAACATAGTGATCGACAGTATTATATTAAGATTGAACTCTTGTTATTGAAATGAACTTTTTTTCTAAAACTTAAAGTCTAATGACAGTGGTTTTTACTGTAGGTTCAGAGGACTGCAAGGACAGAAGACAGACTGGGGGTGTAGACAGACGGGGGTAGTCCGCACAAACTGTGTAGATTGTCTTGATAGAACCAACACAGCTCAGTTTGCTATAGGGAGGTGTGCCCTGGGCTACCAGGTAAGGAAATGAACACAGCACAGTTTGCTATAGGAAGGTGTGCTCTGGGCTACTTGGTTAGGAAGAGAGAATCAACACAGCACAGTTTGCTATAGGAAGTAGTGCCTTGGGCTACCAGGTAAGGGAATCAACACAGCACAGTTTGCTATAGGAAGTAGTGCCTTGGGCTACCAGGTAAGGGAATCAACACAGCACGGTTTGCTATAGGAAGGTGTGTCCTGGGCTACCAGGTAAGGGAATCAACACAGCACAGTTTGCTATAGGAAGGTGTGTCCTGGGCTACCAGGTAAGGGAATCAACACAGCACAGTTTGCTATAGGAAGGTGTGTCCTGGGCTACCAGGTAAGGGAACCAACACAGCACAGTTTGCTATAGGAAGGTGTGTCCTGGGCTACCAGGTAAGGGAATCAACACAGCACAGTTTGCTATAGGAAGGTGTGTCCAGGGCTACCAGGTAAGGGAACCAACACAGCACAGTTTGCTATAGGAATGTGGGAGACATGAACTAAGGTATAAAATAAGGGAGACAGGATACTCTACATTGCTTTAGTGAGTTGGGCACTCAAGGTAGATGTAGGAAGGACTTCTTGTAAATTTACAAATATTTTTGTGCAGAACTGAATAACCTGATTTGTGACATTTTTTCTTGAGATTTAGGAGAATCCATCCATAGTCCATATGAAATGCAGAAAGGGCATTTGAATTTCACAATACAGTGATTTCTTTAGTGTGCCCCTGGTATTATTCAGCTGAGGACTTTTTTATTTTCCAGAACTTGATGAAAGCATTATACAACTACATAAACCACATCAGTGTAGACTGATGTAAAATCATGTTTATATGCTTTTAAAGAACTTGTTGTTTTTCAGTTGTTCACTCTTGGTGTTATCTCCAGCCCAGACCTGGAGTTTGATACAGACTGCCTCAAGTAAGAAATGCTTTATAAAAGGCCTGTTATCATAAAGTTTTTGATTTTCTCCTATAAAGTCCTTATTTGATATTGTAATTTTGTTACTACACAGTGATGTACATGTAAATGAAATGTCTTTCAATGATGCTACATTTTGCCCACCTTTACATTGTAACAGTTATTCTTTGATTAGACAGTCATGAACATTTAAATGATTTATTTCTTTCAATGATGGCTACATTTTACGTTGTACAGTATATTAATTAATTTATGTTTATTTGCTTTCAATCCCAGTATCTGTAACTATATAAATTTTATTTTATTTTTATTTTAGAATTTTTATATTTATCTATTAATACCTACATGTAAATGCAATTTAGAATGAAAATTAACCAGAAATATTGTAATCTTATGTTGTAGAGATTCTTCTCACAATTCTCTAGATGTGTAAGTCTATAATTAGGTTGTGCTAGAATTCAAAGGAAAGCTTGTGACAAAATAGATGATTTTGAAATGCATGTTGATCATTCATAGAGAATTTTAGATGTGGTTTTCAAGGCAGAAATAAAAGTATTTGGGCTTTGATAGATGGTTTGAAATGTAGAATTGTCCATATTTGTATGCTTGAGAGATTTTTTGTATGTTTGTTATATAATTTATGTGTTTTGTCTCCATCATGCATTGTGCCAGGGAAATGGTAAATATTAATTTTGCTCATCATAAGTGCCACCATACATGAGCTAAACATATTCCATGAAAATGTGTTCTTTTAAGGAGGGAGGGGATGCATTTTACTTCAGACTGGTCATCTGACTTTGTTTACTGTATATGGGAAAATTTTGCCCCTTTTGCTGTCTTTCTATTTGGTTGGCAAATATAAAATGGGGAGAATTAGAAGAACACACTGGCATATTTTCATATTAAACAGAACCATGACCATGATGACTGGGCGAATTCAAAATAGGACAAAGTAATTGTTCACAAGTGAAGTGCAAAAGGGCGAAAATAACCCTGTATACAGTATTCTGCAGGTGTATAATTTTTATTATTGTATGTATTAGATTCCCTTCTGCTAGTCCTTGTTCTGATCAAGCAACATATTGTTTTAATCATTTCCCCTTCTCTGATTGTAGAATGCTAGAGCACCTGTACGAGGCTCATGGTGACACTATAGCCCTGCAGTACGGGGGTTCTCAGCTGGTCCACAGAATCGAGGGCTACAGGAAAATAGCCCCCTGGACCTCCCACTCCAAGGACATCATGCATACCCTATCACGTTACTACAGCAACACATTCTCAGGTGAAAATCTTGCATTGGAAGTGTTTTTAAAATACTGTGAAATCACAAATTTTCATGGGGGTTTAATTTTCTTTGTTTTTGAGGTACATGTATGAATAGATCCATGAATTTATGTCCACCACAAAATGTAAAATGTTACATATTGCATAAGGACTTAACAATTTCCAGGAACCAAGAGTTTTTCCTCAAATCACAAAAATTTGATCTCACAAAAATATGAGATTTTACAGTAGTAAAGATGATGATTTTATAATAAACATCCTTAATACTTCAAAAGAAAATTTGATAATAATTACATATGAATAATTAAAAATAAATTCAAAGTAGATTGTTAATCTGTACCTTTATGACAGTCAAATTATTTTTGTTCCGCCGTACATTTCTCTGTTCTATCTTTAACTTATAATGAGCTCAGATTAATGAATCGGTATTGATTATATTTCATCCTAATTGTATTTAAGGTTAATTTGAAAGTTAAGTTCAAAGTTCACATCAGGTTTACATCACATTACTGTCAAGTCGAAACAAATACTTGGACATGCATTTGACCCCTGTTGGCTGTCTAATTGCTTGAGATAAACTAACTTTAAAAGTTAGTTAATTATAATATTAATTAAAAGTCTAATTACTGTTTGACAGACCTAGAGAAGCAGACTGCTACCAATATATTCCTGGGTCTGTACTCACCAGAGGAGGGGAAACCTAACATCTGGGAGCTGCCCACTGACTTCTACCTCCACAACAAAGGTGTCAGGGCTGTGCTGGAGTATTTATGTTATAGGTAGCTGGTAGCTATATCTGGCATAATAAAGTGTCTCTCATAAATTATTTTTATTTTTCATTTTACTTGAGCACTGCAGTGTATTAGTTCATAAGTACAAGGTGTCCGAAAAGAAAGGTAACACTTTAACATTTTGATAACTTCACTAAATCTCGGACTATTTGTCTGAAACCATTATCATTCAAAAGGTCTCATAAGTAACTCTTAAAGAAAAAATGGTTGGAACTGCAAAATCACTTTCAAGTTGACATATCCATGGTATTCCAGATATTAGTGTTAGTGATACAGAACTTCAACTGTAATAATTTTTTAAAACTTTTTTAGTTTCACTCAGTGGTGGGAGGTGCCAGTTTACAGATCCTTACCTTTGCCTTATGAGGAAGGTAGGTGTATACTGAAATTTGCCTGAACATTTTATTCATTTATGAATGAAAATGCTGAATTATACTTCCACTTTTTTTTCTGCTGAAAGTTCACACAAGTTTTGTTCATTTCAGAGAAGAAGCCGACAGACTGCACCATTGTTGCCATGGCGCCTGGTGAGGAATGTTTAGATAGTTACTATGACTACTACAGGACCAGTGAATTTACCTCCATCCATGAACTCTTCCCTTATACCATGTCACACTCGGTCAGGTATAAAAGGCTTCATTACTGAGACACTCAAATAATTCATTATTTTTTTTTTTAATAAAAATGTTGCTCATATTGTAACAACTGATCATTGTGTTGAAACATTACTCGAAAAGTTCTAATGCATTTGATTATGTTATGCAAAGTGTTTATGCATGTATTAAGTTTGAAATATTTTATTTTTATAATATTAAAAGTTTCAATTTACCAAAAATAAAAAATGCTTTCATAACAATTTTTATATTTATTTGATTATGTGTCTGGGGTGAATTTCAATGTATTTTCCTAAGGCTTGTAGAAATTTTGAAATATTTTTTAAAACTCTTGAATATTTACATTACATAATTTATATAGTATTTCTGAAAAAGCTATATTCTTACATTTATTTTATAATGAATTATTCCAGGGACTACAAGCCAAAAACAGCCAAGCATGACAGTCCCTTTACCTTAAGAGTTCCTTCAGAGACGACCAAGGATATCAACAGGTTATCTCCCTTTTATGAATTTCTTAGTGCCAAAATCATTACTTACATGTATTTGTCAAAGAATTTTTATTCTTTTTGTCACCTAGCAGATATATATCTTGTTCCTGAATCATGCTATTACCCAAGTCATGCAAAATGCATGTATCACATTTAGCTGTTTGCATGAAAAACACTGCATGGTTAAAATGAAATGCTACACATTGAACTTGCATGAATTATTTAGAAAGGTTTGTACACAAACTCTATGTGGGAGATCCTTTGTATTTAAAAAAAAAAACAAACCAGAGATGTCTGTCCTTTTTGAAATGACAATATTTATCCAACTGTGCATGTGCATGTAAATAAGGTGCATGTTTTGTTTGTTGTTTAATCATTATAAAAGCTCTGGAATTGCATCATCATCACATTTTCATTACAACAGATGATTCTAACACAAAACTGACACCTTAGCACAGCCATACTAGTAGTTCCTGCATGAAACTTGCAGGTTTCTCTTTGGGTTTTGATATGCTCGCTATACTATTTGCATGAAATGCTACTGGTCTCATTATAATACATGTAGTTTATAAGGTGCTGCACAGTTTACATGACACATTTTAAGCTCTGCTTGAAACCAAATGCATGAAAATTAAATGGTTTAGTGGGGTAATAGC
>NW_026934879.1:0-6252 GCF_032062105.1 Saccostrea cuccullata
AACCGGAAGTACTCTACATATCCATACCACAATTGAAAGATAGAGAACATATAAGACTCCAAACAGTATGAGAAAGGCAGATAACTCTTGCTCGATTATTTTTGAAAATACTAAAAAATACAAAATTTCAGGTCTCTAAAAGTCCTTTAAGGGGTCAAAAAGTGACCCCACGGCCCATAATTTTTAAATTGTTCTTTTTATGCTTAACTCAAAACTGAAACCATTTTGAAGATTGATTAACAAATAAAAAAGTTACAGGGTAAAAACGATTTTAAGTGTTGACCCCTAAAAGTCCCTTATTTTTAGGGATTTAGTTTTCATAACCTTTTCACCTGAAGACAATAATAAATCAATTATTCCCTGTAAATATTACTAGAATTGCTTGCTCTGCCTTTGAGATAATGGATGATGCAAGATTTTTTTTTACTATAGAAAATCCCATAGACAATTTCAAAGCGCCATAGAACCGGAAGTTCGGGTCTGGTGGACTTGAAACTTACATCACAGCCTTTAATTACTTTGATAAACAATATATAATCCTCAAATTAAATTTCCTACATTGTTTCAATTTTTTTTATTTCAATCCCCCCTTTTCTTAACTTTGGAGCCGTGTAACACAAAAATATATCATAGGTGCAAAAACACTAACGATGACTTTTTTGTAGATATTACTTTGAGGAATACATTCCTAAAATTTGAACGAAATTCAATGTAAAATAAGGAATATTTTAGGCTTTAAAGAAAATGTAGTTTTTGACTTATAAATACCGGAAGTGAAGTTTCCGGAAGTACAAAACCTTACTTATGGGACACTTTTAGATGTTCTGTTAAATGATTTTGTTTTAAAATACATATGTCCAGTGGTTTTCTTTAAATCCTTGACGTAAAAGTGTTAAGTATAATAATAATAATAATAATAAAACAAGACGAAAACAATAGGTCTTTTCGCAGAAAGCGAAAAGCCCTAATAATAATAATAAAACAAGACGAAAACAATAGGTCTTTTCGCAGAAAGCGAAAAGCCCTAATAAGAACTAGATACGATCTCGTTGCGAGCAACGAGAGGTCTTCCGTCCGTTTTAGGAAAAAAAACCCACGTAAAATCGAGCTGAAAAGAGATTCAAAATTTTGGTCACAAGGAGGATTGAAACCATGTCGCCAACGTGAATGCGCTTTTTTTTTTTACTTTTATATCCCCAACGCGCTAACCATTAAGCTATCGGGAGTACTGCTCTAAATATACTTGTGTATACCACGGTACTTTTGCAACAGTTCACCTGTCTAAGAATTATAAAAAGCATTCATAATTTCGCGCCAAACGGCACGAGTAAATATTCGCGCCTTTTCTTTGGACTGATCGATTAGATAGGTATGATAGCATCAATTGAATTTTAAAAATAAAACATTCTTATCGCCTTTATTCTATTTCGACGTTAAGAAAGTATATGTAACACATTATACACATTACATATCGTATCTAGCCTAGTTACACTAAAGCAGTGAAACGGAAATTAAGTTTTAAGATTGACACTCAATTGCAACGTACTACTGTAGCGTGTCGGATTTGAGCGGTCAGTAGGTCCGTGCTCGGATTACCGAGTTTTACTGGGGATATGATTGAATGCAATATATACAGATAATAATATGACACCTGCTTGGTGTCTTTAAATCAAATGACCTAAGTGCTTTGTATAATTATATATCTTCAGTTAATACCAGTACCTGCCTGGTGCCATATGATAATGCCTCACTATACTCGCCTCACTATACTCGTACAACTGACTATATAAGTCAACATCTATCTGCCTGGTGCCTCTTGATTTAGCCTTTACACCTGCCTGGTGTATTACTGCTTACCAAGTTGCCTATATAACTCTAGCCATTTGCTACAGTATACTTACACAGTATGATTTAACTTTGTAAGAGCTTCTCTGTCCTAATGACAAACCTATGGCTAACGTCACACAGCTACATTTTAACTAGTCACTGACTATGGCAACTTTGCACAATCCGATTTGATCGATAAACCAATTGGTTTCTGTACCAAAGTGAGGACACAAGCCAGTAGGCTTTACTGCCCCTTGTACCTCAACTTAATCAATGATCATAAGTTATCAGATATCATATTGATAAAATACAACAGACTGCCTTTTTTTGGCAACACTACTATAACATCATTTATCAATGATACTTGTATAATTCTTTTGTCAATTGACCAATTAATTACACTATTTACATTGATTATCTATTATAATATAAACAAGTAACGGGAGGTAACTCCTCCAACCATTTCACTACTACGTGAGAGTCGAAGTAGTTTTTTACATTTCATGTATCCTTATGTCAGAATGGTTTAATCAAACGCTCAGCTGCCTCCATAAACCCCTACTCGCGAAATGGCGGAGTTGACAGAGACAGCCGCCATCTTGGTCCCGCTTCAGATTTTCAAATGTTAATATCTAGAGTTCAGACAAACCAATATCCAAACAACTTATATAGTAAGCATCAATCAAAGAGTCTCTATTAACATTCCAAAAATAAATAAAAAATATCGAAAAACAAAAAAGTTAGAAAATACGGACATTTTAATTTCGCATCCGGTAGCAACCGGAAGTACTGACGACGCACGAAAAGGTAATATCGCATATCTAAAAGTCATCATCTATCGTCTTGAACAAGTCTCCAGTTAATATCTTAATCCATTTTTGAAAAAAAGGGGGGACAAAAATCCATTTTAAAATCAGAAAACTGTCCATATCTTGGAAGCGAAGGTAGTTATTCCAAATTTTTCTTCTGATGAACAAAGTTCAGATAATGACCCATAATTCCTGAAAGTTACACTGAAATCCACTGAATAGTTTTCGAGAAATCGCCTGCACAAAATTTTGGGGAAAAAAATAAGAATAATAATAATAAGAAACAGTAGAATCACTATAAGGTCTTCCGCTGAAGACGGAAGACCTTAACTAGAAAAGAAACTCGTTGCGAGCAACGAGAGGTCTTCCGTCCGATTCTGAAAAAACCCCGCAAAATCGAGCTGAAAAGTGATAAAACTTTTTATGGAAACAAAGGGGATTGAACCCTGGTCGCCAGCATGAAAATCCAAAGCTCTTACTGTTACGCTATTGGGACCACATCTCTAAATCTATTTGTATATACTTCTGAAACAGTACATCTGTCTTAGAATAATGAAAGGCGGTCACTATTTATAATTTTGCGTCAAACGCCATGAGTAAATCTTCGTGCCTTTTCTTGGAATGTCCCATTAAATAGGTGTGAGAGCTTCAATGGAAATAAAAAAAGAACGTTCTCATAGCTAAAATTTCAAGGTAAAAAATAATTGTTTTTAACACATTTACAAATTCTATGACGTAAATAGATAAGTAACACTAAATCAGTGAAACTGCAATAACTTTTTACTTTTTAAAATTTCCTGTTTATCCCAATACTGAACTATCCCGATTAGTTAAACTTTCATGAAAAGGTTGAAATGTTTCGCAGAAAAACATGTGTCGCCCTAAGACGGTCAAGGAATCAGATACCATTTATGTTCAATAACTTAAATCATATCTTTGACACAAGAATATTAATATAAACTCAATTCTTCTAAAAAATGGTTTTCTTATGTTTGTCTTTCCTATTACAAATGTAGTTTAATATGACTCTAGGGTGCATGAGCAAAACAGAGGATACGTTTAATACTTACTACATACATCGATATTGTTTCTTAAAACTATTATTTGTAACTAAGATTTAAGATCTGTTTTTCCGCAAAACAAATGATAGTAGGTATGTATTTCATTTGCACATTTAGTCTTTTCTTTTTCTACTTTGAGAACCAGCCAAAACCAATTATAGAAGGCGTTTGAGACGACCATGGATTTAAACATAGTTTGACACATAACAACGTAACTACTTCGTGACAATCCCCGTATTCCTTTACATTTCATTTATCCTTATTTACTTTCGTTCAAGCAAACGCTCGGCTGCCTCTGAAAACCCCTATTGCGAAATGCCGGAGTTGACATAGACAGCCGCCATATTGGACCCGCTTCAGATTTTCAAATGTTTATATCTAGCGTTTGAATTTATCAATGTTCAAACAAATTATATAGTAAGCATTATAAGAACGGTTTCTATTAACATTCCAAAAATAAATGAAAAATATTGAAAAACAAAAAAGTTAGAAAATACGGACTTTTTAAATTCGCTTCCGCTAGCGACCGGAAGTACTGACGACACACAAAAAGGTGATTTCACATATCTTAAAGTCATCATCTATCATCTCTAACAAGTTTCCAGTTAATATCTTAGACCATTTTCGTAAAAAAAGGGGGGACAAAAATCCATTTTAAAATCAGAAAACTGTCAATAACTTGGAACCGAAGGTGAGTATTCCAAATTTTCCTTCCGATGAACAAAGTTCATATAATGACGCATGATTCCTGAAAGTTTCATTGAAAACCACCGAATAGTTTTCGAGAAATCGCCTGCACAAAATTTTGGGGAAAAAAATAAGAATAATAATAATAAGAAACAGTAGAATCACTAGAAGGTCTTCCGCTGAAGACGGAAGACCTTAATAATAAGAAACAATAGAATCACTATAAGGTCTTCCGTGAAGACGGAAGACCTTAACAATACAATCACTATAAGGTCTTCCGTGAAGACGGAAGACCTTAATAACACACAAGGCAAAAACCGCACTTGTAGCACAAATCCTTTTTTTTCTGGGGCAATCTGGGGCCCAATGCTCTAACTCTTTACAGATGAAGCATGGGTCCGTCTGTCTTGTTTTCTTGGTATCTCCGGATCCCTTGTCCTCTTTTTTTCTGGTAAGAGTCTCCTCCTCTAATTTTCTCTTGCATGTTGGTGACTTTAACTTCTAATCTGGACAATCTCGCACGGATCAAACAAAATTCACTGGTGTTGTAATTTTTCAAATCAGTGAGCTTGTTGTCAATACCAGTCAGCATGTTGACAATCCCATCAGAGTTGTAGTCAAGATGCCCATATGTTCTTTATTCATGTTATCTGGAAGATTATACATTCCCAAATCAAATCCTACTGGGTCCTGTGACTCTGGCATGGTTGCAATCGGTAAAGCATAATTGACTTCTTCATTTCTAGGTGGAACATAAGTCCCCCCCGAAATCATCATTGCCTGTGTCATATTTTTTTTCACGTCTGTCAAGTTCGAAGTGCCAACGAAGACTGATCGTAAATTTCCAGCTTTGGTTTATATACCTGTTGGATCTGTAAGGCCGTGTGCATCAATAAGTTGGACTTACGTTTTGTCCCCCCTCGCTCGTTTTATCTACGTTATTTTCCCCCTGAGTCACTGAACTATGCGTCCTGTATACGTCTCTACGGGGGTATAAATGAGAAAAAAGTCTGGTCCTTTCTTCACAATAGACTATCATGTCAACCCTTACACACAATCATTCTCTGATTTTAGATGGGTATGATTGTTTAGTGCGATGGATACAGAGCAACCAAGAAGCTCTTCCCCCGGAGAAAGAACAAGTATTTCAGAAAGCAACCACTATCATGGAAACAACTCAGGATTTGTGGTTACATTGCCTGGCGTTATCACATCATGCGACCCTGGGGAGACTAGCTACACTACATTTCCTATGTCAACATATGAAAACAACTCTGCCCCAGAAATGGTACAGACTAAGCCTGACCCATTATTTCGGAAAACCTTACAGTTTCCTGACCCATCCCCAAGCGGCAAAAGTGATTTTACTGTGGCAGGAAATAGATGCGATGGAGAAAGTAAGCATTCAATACGGAATAAAATGGGTGGAAATTTTACACAGGCAAGGAAATCAGTGACTTTTAATACCAGCCTCAATCAAATCCATTATTTACCTCCCGAAGACCGGAGAAGTCCCTGGATGAGTCTAGTAGCCGATCGAATACGATTCCGGAGGAGAATTCGACAGTTAGAAGCTTTGTTAGTCTTTAAGAAATAAGTCATGTAATACTATGTCAGTCTTTGTTATTTATGACGCCATCTTGAATTTTTTTAGACGCTGAGTCTGTGTATGGTTTTTGATCAAACAAAAAAATCTAGAGTGGATCATGATCCATAAAGTAAATACGAATGATTTCCAAACCAATGCAATTCTTTTCATGTAAAATTTTCTTTCATAAAAGATCTGCTTACTTAAAAAATAAGGGGATGTATATTCAATACCCTGTTGACACCCGGTGTCACTTCAGTTTTTGATTTTTGTAAAAAAC
>NW_026934880.1:0-6239 GCF_032062105.1 Saccostrea cuccullata
CTCTACTTTTCTGTTTATGGGCATTAAATAACCAAGTTTATAATTATGTTGAATAAGGCTGTCTTTTCTAAAATTGTGAATCTAATGGCCCCAGGGTCATGGGTTCTAGTGCTGGGGGGGGGTATATAGATTATATAGTGAAAATGCATAAATTCTTTGAAATTTTTCTTCTCTGTTCATGGTAATTAAATAAACTAACCAAGTGCATAGCTATGTTGAATTAGGCTGCCTCTTTCAAAATTGTGGCCCCGTGGGGATCCGGGTTTAGAATAGGTCCTCAGTACCCCTTGCTTGTCGTAAAAGGCGACTAAATGGGGCGGTCCTTCGGATGAGACCGTATAAACTGAGGCCCCGTGTCACAGCAGGTGTGGCACGATAAAGATCCCTCCCTGCTCAAAGGCCCTGAGTGCCGAGCATAGGCCTAAATTTGCAGCCCTTCACCGGCAATGGTGACGTCTCCATATCAGTGAAATATTCTGGAGAGGGACGTTAAACAGTATACAATCAATCAATCAAAATTGTGAATTTCATGGCCCCAGGGTCAGGGGTTCTAGTGCTAGGCGGGGCTATATAGATTATATAGTAAAAAATGAATTATTTCTTTGAAAATCTTCTTCTCTGCTCCTGAGTATTCAATAAACTAACCAAGTACATAGTTTGTTAAATAAGGATGCCTATTCCAAAATTCTGAATTTCACGGCCCCTGGGTTGGGGTTTCTGGTGTTAGGGTGGGGCTCTATTGATTATATAGTGAAAATGCATAAATTCTTTAAAAATCTTCTTTTCTGCACCTGGGTATTAAACCAATGTACTATGTACATAGTTATGAGGAGGAAGGATGCCTCATTGAGATTTGTGAATTTCAGGGCCCCTGGGTCAGGGCTTCTTGTGTTAGGGTGGGGCTCTAATATTTATATATTGAAAATGCATGAATCTTTTTAAAATCTTTTACTTGGTTCCTGGGTATTATGCCAATGATCTTAGTATATATTTAAGACGAAGAAAGCTGCTTCTTCCAAAAATGGTTAATTTCCTGGCCCCAGGGACAGAGGTACTTGGGGGGGGGGGGATACATAGTCTGAAAAGAATTTAATGCTTTGAAATCTGCACTTTGGTATTAATTAACAATATGATGAAATAAAATTCATAAATTTCCAAAATTTTGAAATATGTAGCCCCAGGGTCAGTGGTTCCTGTGGGATGGGGTGCACAACTGATAAAGTGAAAATGCATTTTCTCTTTGTTACTCTGAGATACCTCTGGGTATTAAGTAACCAAAGTGAGCATGCTGAGTGTATGATTATGATAAGCAATGGTGCCTCTTTCAAAATTGTGAATTTCATGGCCTCTGGTTTAAAACATGAATCAATTTCAATTGTTGGAAAGTTGTTGCATGATACTCAGGTGACCTATAAGGCCTCTTGTTTATCAATCTGATTGTACACAGAAGTACTCTGAACACTGCTGAATACGATAATTTCTGACTGACAATATCTATTTGTGGATTTTGAAGACCAATTTATCGGACTTCCCATGTGTACCAATTGCACCCTGTTATAAGCAGGCCTCTTGTTGAACATGTATTACTTTATTCCAAACCTTAACATGAGAAGTATAGAAAACAACTGCTGTAACCTTCAACTCGACATTTCCAGATACCGGCGATACATTATAAATTAACAATGGTCATTTCCATTCGTATGTCGACAACATACTTGAATATTTTACTAGAAAAGGTGTAAATGGTAATCTTGCAATGAATCTTTATTATAAAGAATCATGACTTCAACAGTTCAGTCGTCAACTTTACTTACTTATTTAGCAATATACCCTTGTCACCTGCATTTGGAGTTTATTTTTCTCAGTTGATTTGATACGCAAGAGTACTAGTATGCTCTACGTACGAACAATTCCCTAAATGAGGTAAGAAATTGACAAACAAGTTGATGAAACAAGTCTTCTTTATAGTCATTTTTTCTATGCTCGATACGGTGACCTTGTAAGCATGACTTCAAATGCGGATACGCGTTTTTCATCATCATTGTTAGGTCATTATTTTCACATTAAGTTATCTGCCGAATTTTTCTGTCCCGATCATGACAAAGAGCTCATAGTAGGCGTGACCGGTCAGCAGGGGATGCCAGGCGCGGATCCAGAAATTTTTTCCAGGGGGAGTCCACCGCAGTAAAAAAAAAATCCAAACCCAGAAATTTCTTGACAAACCAAAAAAAAAAAAAAAACTAAACACGCCGAAACGCCAAAAACCTATTTGGTGGGGGGGGGGGGGGGGGGGGGAATGGTGACTTCTATAATAGTGACTTCTATTGCCTCAAATCTTTCACTTTTCATACCCATTCCATACATATTCGCGTTTACCAGGTTGGGGGGGTCCAAAGTAACTTTTTTCTTGTTTTCGTATATACATTTTTTAACCTGGTAAATTCCAGGGGGGGTCCTGACCCCCCCGACCCCCCTCTAGATCCGCGCATGGATGCTCATTCCTCCATGGGTGTTTTACAGGCGGTGGTTGTTGACGCCTAAGCTTAAGTACTGTTTATTATTTATATATATTTTATATCTTTCTAAGTGATATTAACACATTTAAAACGTCATCATCCAACAACTAAGTAAAATAACTTTCATTTTCTCGACAATTTAAAAGAGTCAAATGAAGTGTTTGCTTTTCTTTTCATTTCAAAATTTGAGTGATTAAAAGTTTTATCATTCTTTTTATTTACAATACAATACCTTTAAAAAATGATCGATGTGTTCAATGCTATCTATTCAGTAAGGGTGATTTACGATTCCTTTCATCTCTGTCTAAGTAATGGTGGAGATTTTAAACTTTTGAGCCCATGTTTAGCGTGAGCTAGTGACTAAAGTGCATTGATTAAACTATTCTTCCAACAAAAATATTATAAAAATCTATAATAATCAGGATCAAGGCGCTTGTCAGGAAATGGGACGTAAAACTGCTTTTTCTTCAGACAAAAAATGTTCTTCTTAGGATGCCTAGTCATTGCAGTAATTTTTACCAGAGGCCAATAGGCCGCAAACTCGTTCGAGTCACATTGATATCCTTAACAAGCATGCCAAAGTAAAAACTAGAAAAGAGTCAAGACTGAAATTCGACCTAAATGGCTTACACAGGAAATAAATGATGCTAGACATTTACGTGATACATATCATTTACAAAGGAATTCAGAAAATTACAAAATTTGGAGAAATAAAGTGACACAATTAATAGACCAAGCGAAATCAAAGTATTACAAATCAGCAATTGAAGAAAGCTCAAGTCCTGAAAGAAATGTGGAGTTATTTAAACCATTTGGCATCTAAATCCAAAAATTTTACACCTACCCATATTACACAAAATGGTTTAGATTTTGAAAATTTACATGATATTGTTGATAAAACGTAACATTAGGCCTAGGGGTCTCCAGACGCGTGCAGACGACAACATTCGTATTATCTTTTTTATTGCAACTTTTGCTCTTAGTATAAGTAGAAGTTTCCTTTGATATCGTAAATGCAGAATATATACCCCAAATTTATAGACATACTATAAGAAAATAATAAGATAACATCTATAATAATTTAGCTGCTTACATTCCGTTAGAAACTAGTTCGCTTCATTCTATGGTGGCCTATGCGGGTTAAAAAATGGAATATTTCTCTAAAACGTCATAGAACATTGTAGAAATTATTTGAAAACTCTAATCTACAGGCTTGGGTTCATAAAACAAAGTCGGATAGACAAAATAATGATTTTACATTTTTTTAACAATGATATTATACCAGTAAATTATAATCTTTTTTTCTAAAATAAATTTTAAAGGGAAGACTTGTTTTCACAAGAATCACAAATGAAGAACTTTAGTCTTTAGAAGAGAGCAGGATTTAAGAAACACTAAAATCAGATGGATAAAACCATGCAAATCAGATTGAGAAATGGAATTGGATTCGACTAATTCCAGGGAAGCCACCATCCAACACCACACACCAGGATCCAATCCGGAACCCGCAGGGCAAAAGGAAAAGAGGACATCCAACAAACTATTAGTTTTTATTTGTTAAATGATTACTTTTTGTTCCTAAAAAGATTTCTTAACAAAATTGCAATTATTACCTGAAATTATCACAATATTTTGAATATTTGGTGAATAAAACAGATACTTTAAAGCCTAAATGCCTTGATTTATTTTCATTAAATGCTGAAAAAGAAATAGGGGGTGGAGATATAAAAAAATCAAATTTTTTTTATATGTACACTAACCCCTACTTTTCATGCTATATGAAAAGGAACCATAATACCTAAAGAAACTGTACAACAATTTTCTGAAAAAGTTTAATTGTAGAAATATGTTTTTCTTTGGTTTTTCAAGCAATTTTATAGGGAAAAATTTGCCTAGATGTGACACCGGTGAACAACATTTTGGGGTACTACTTATCAAATTGGTATTTATTTGCTCATATATTGCTTAAAAAATTAACTTTGCAATACTTTCAAGTAAACTTAAGCCAAACTAGTGCTAATTGTAACGGGGACCGTTACAGATGTTCCCCAAACGCTCCCCAACTCCCTTTTGGAGCCATATTCCCTGTAAGCTTCATTAAATAAGACAAACTCTTTGTTTTTGAGACTTTAACAACGTTTACCCAGAAGTGTACCAAGTTCATTCAAATTTTGGCATTGCGTGCGTGCGCATGTGAATGCATGTGCTTAATGTCTACATTATCTATATATTTAAATATACTAAATATGAAAGTAGTTAATCCAAAAATATTTTTAAAAAATACGCTCATTCAAGTGTATTTTTGATTTTGCAAATTTCACGTGCACACACGTGCATACACGGGCATGTGACCATCCCTTCTTATAGAAGTCCATTACATCTATCGTTGTTCTAAATCCCACCCCGTTTGGTTGAAAACCAAGGGAGTTACAGCTGTTTAAAGTTTCAACCAATCAGATTGCAGCGCACGTACACGCATGTGTATGCATGTGCATGGTGACCATACCTACTTGTAGGAGTCTATTATATCTATCTATGTTCCAAACCCCATCCTGTTTGGTTGAAAACCAAGGGAGTTATAGCTATTTAAAGTTTAAGCCAATCAGATTGCAGAGCACGTGCATGCACGTGTTTTCATGATAATTGCTATATATCACGTTGTAGGATATCATAATGCATGGCTATGTTTAAAATTTCAAAGGATTTCGTCAAAAAACAAGAAAGATATTGAGACTTCAGTGTCAGCCAATCAGAGCGAAGCGCACGTGCATGCGCGTGAGATCTTGCAATTTTGACCATGTCGTCATGTCTATACTACTAATATATCCTCACATTATGAGTTTCAAAGCATTTCATCAAAAAAAAAGAAAAGTTGCGGCTCTATCTATTATATTGGTCATTTCACGTGTTGCACGTGCACGCTCTTGCAAGCACGTGCGCGCAAAATGACCTTGATTCCGCAAATCTACATAACATGTCTACTGACCCTAAAAAGGTTTTACCTACATCGGACGAACAGTTTACAAGATCATTCCCGGACAAAAAAGTACCCAGGAAGAAGAAGAAAAATAATAATAAGAAACAGAGTAAAAACAATATGTTCCCCAACTTCGTTTGGGGAACATAATTAAGTTTAAATTGATTGTATTTATAAGTTTATGAGGTATGTTATGGTCTAATAGCTTTTTTAATGGCCTTTGTTCGAGGGGTTGAATCTCTCTTAGATGAACAATAACATACACTTTTCTGGTCTTTAAATTATCCTTGGATATTACACTTTCAAAAAAATATAAGCATGTGGAAAGTTTAATGCACGTTTTTTCCGGGTATCAGAAGAATACATCCTCAAGATGTCTACAAAAAATTCAATAATGTTCCAAGTACAAGTAACGTAAACGACGATCAGTCACTGGAAGAAGACATTGTTCTCAGGTAATTCATCAATATAAAGCAGACAAGTGTATGTTTATTATACTTTGATAATTCAATAATACTTTAAGTATAAATATTATTAAAAGTCCGACTTATGCTTCCAGAGACCACGAATTTGATATGCCAAGTAGAGGGAGAAGAAAACAACGAATTAGCAAACGCTGAGATGTTTCGAAACCGGGGGAGGTTACTCGGGGCTGTCTACCAGTTAGACAACATTACAAAAGTGATGAAAGCAAAATTTTGGAAACAAGAAGACTTGGGATTGAACAGAAAACTAATCTTGAAGAG
>NW_026934881.1:0-62161 GCF_032062105.1 Saccostrea cuccullata
TCATTTACAAGGAAATCATTTTAGCATGTTTCAAAGTGACAAAGCCTTATTAAGATTAGGATAAACCTTCATTCCAAAGAAAAATATGTACCAAAGTTTAAATCAAAAAAAATATGTATATCATATCATAACTCTTTGAAATACTAAAGGTAATTTAATTCATATTATCAAGCTAAAAATGTCCATTGTTAAACAAAATCTCTATACCATGTTTGGTAAACATCTTAAGTAAATGTCAATCCAGCTCCAGCATCCAATGATGAACCTTCATGCACTTGACCCAGACCAGGTATTTTTGAAGGCGGTGCTTAAAATCTCTGCCTTTAAAATGTACACTGTATTATTATACTTTTATTTCTATTGAGTATTTTTAATTGCATTTCCAATGAAAACATATTTAATGTGTTTTTCAAGCTATTTACACAAGGACTTAAGCTGGAACTTTTGTTCAGTAAGTTTTATTTCTGTTCATGGCACTAGATCTCACCTCTGATGTTTCGGGGGTCCGTGTTTTCTCTGCTCTTATTTTGTATTGTTTTATGGACTTTGAGATTGGGTGCTGTTCGTTATCTCCATATCCTTCTTCCTTTTCATGGATTTAAGAGATTTAGTTCTTTCAGTATCTGTACATCATTTAATTCTTGTTCTGTTAATATATTTGAAATCTGAGTGAAATGCACACTCATTCTTGGTTCGTGTATTATGTGTTTTGCTGATATTCATTTCATTATAAAATAAAAGTAGTTTTTCACCACAATCATATACTTTCAATTGAGGAGATCGTCAGCTTCTCAATATATACGTTTTACTTCAATTTCTTTCATTTTAGTTTTTAATTGTTTTTTATATTACTTTTAAAAATAAACCACTAATATCAAAACCCATTTAAACACGTTTTTCTATAGGCTGTGCGTTATTTTCATCGCCAATTTATCACAATTTGTCAGCTTTAGAAAGAAAAATTAACGAAATCGGAAGTGATATGTATCTTTGTCTGAGGCAAATTCGGTTTTCAATCAGAATCAGAAAATTTTACAACAATTTTTACAACAAGTAGCATAAGCTCAGTACAGCTTTTGACCGACATAAGTACTGCATACAGTAAAACACGTTTAGTACGAACACGGATATAGCGAATTCACGGATATAACGAAGTTTTTCTGGGTCCCCGGCAAAATTATTAACAAATCTTTGTAAAATTTAACGGTTTTAACGAACTCTGATATAACGAATTAACGGATATAGCGAACTGATTTTGAGTCCCGTTGAGGTTAAATATAATGAATTTTACATCTTTTATAACGAACTTTCAAAGATTTCGAAATTTGAATAATTAAACTGACTTTTTTTTCTCTCAGCATTTGTATATAAAATTCAATTCATAATAAAACCTTAGTTATCGAAGGTATGTTTTGTAATATTTGCTTCCCTAACATATTTGATAGTAACACTTGAAGGAAAACATGCATATTGCGAATTCGCTATATATGGTTATAGGAATTCGTTATACGGATATAACGAATTACGGATATAGCGAATTAAATTCACAGGTCCCTAGGACTTCGATATAACCGTGTTTTACTGTATATATTAAGTACATAAATGACTATATGCACAAAAAACACAGTTAAGATCTCATTGTTTAATGCATGACAACAGACATATACACACAAAAAACAACACAGATCATCACATACATCATGCATATGCACGATTTTTCGTCACGCCAGGTTACAAGAGTGTTAAATTGTCCTTAAGGATACACCAAAGGCTTTTTTCAAGATTTTTGTCAATTTTGAGATTTTTGGCTAAGAAAACAATGCTTATTACTGCTTTATAATGCATGAAAAATTTATGCTGATTATTAAATGGTTTTCTAATTATTTAACAATAATCAAACATAAACACTATCACATGTGAATGTGCCGTTATTAAAGCTTCTGATTTGGTCTGTAACTGCCTGCTACTGAAAGGAGCAATAAATCACTGTGACCACTTGGGGAATTCTTCACTAGCCACACAGAGGTTATCTGTAATTAAACTGCAGGGACTCTAGATTTAGGGAAAGAGATCTAACAGGTCATTAATGACCATAAAATAGGAGGTGGAGCCTAGCTCTTGCCATTTTGCCGGAAAATCCTTCTGATTCAGAATTTAACTTATTTTACTTCATTAAAAGCACCTAAATAAAGAATAGAACCTCCCATTCTTGTGAATATGCATAGGAAATATGGATAAGTGACAGGTATCCAAAGCTGAATCTCCAAGGTGTCATATATTTCTAGCTTTGGCAGACTCTGTTGTGTAATTGGTTTTTGCCCTCTACTGTAAAGTAAGATCAGACAGTTGGTGGTATTATTTCAAAGGATTCAGCTCCCTTATTTATTGACCAATTTCTCTGAAAACTGGCCAGAATGTGTCTCAAATGTGTGTTCACAAAACCGTATCTCAGATTTTTGATATCTTGCTCTGTTCTCGAATTATTGGGGAGAATGAAGAATTGGGCTAATAAATTGGTAAAATTGAAAGACAAATGGATATAACTTTTGAATAGAAAAATTTATCAAAAATCTGAGATACAGTTTTAAAGTTCAATCTTTCCTCTACATTGAAGCAAAATTTTGACTTTGAGAGGTGGAATACAAAAAACTTGATATATAAAATATAAATGCACTAATATTTACATTAAAATATGAATAATTTTTTAATAAAGTAAAATTGAAATTTTTAATGAAAATCATTGAATAGTCAATTTAACAAGCTTTCAAATGATATATACTTTTAATATGTTATCTTTGTTAATGAAAGAATTACAAGCAAATTAAATTTTGCTCTTTGGAAACCTTTGGTGTATCCTTAAACAATTTTAGAAACATAAAAACAATCAATTTCAATCGTATGAAAATGATAAGAAACCGATGCTCGTGGAAGTCTAATATCATTTCAAAGTAAAGTAGATCTACTTTAGGTCTACGTTACGAACTAAACGAGAAAAATATTGACTAAAAGGCATATGTGTAATGATGCACTGCCAAATCCCCGGATATGAATCCCATTGAACATATTTGTTATTTTTATAAGGGATGTCAAAGACCTCCCCCCTTCCAACAATTTCAACGGTTTTGAAAAGTCTAGGCAGTAGGTGTTGCAGGAGAGGGTCAATCTCCTATTCAGGGGTACTTGGTATCTAACAGTTAAGGATATCGTGCAGTAATTAGAGCGAGTGGTGGTCTTACTTCATAGAGATTATTTTATGTGAATTTTCATTTTATGGGCTTTTCATTTCTTTGACACATTTCTTAAAATTCTGACGAGATACTTAAATGAAATCATCGCAACAAGGTACTGAAATATGCAACATAAACCATGAATCAAACAATTATTTACTATATGCATTTATTCTTTAAAACAAAAAATCAAATTATCAGTTCTCAAGGTAAAATCCAAAACTAAAAAAATAATAAATAAATAAGAAATAAATAAATGAAATAATGAAAAAGGGGGACCATTTGATTAAAAATAAAAGTGTTATTAAAGGTAACATTTAATATTTATTTATTTGTTGCTTTTTGAAATGACTTTTTTAAGTTTGATGACGTCACTTTCGATTCGGAGTTTTTCGGCAATTTCGTGATTTTGAGAGGGTCATTTTGTCCGGCAGTTTTCTCAAAAATCGCTTAATACAGAAGCATGAAAATTTTAGTGCTGATAGAGCAACCTTTCGATTGTGTATTTGGTATACCTCAACCACCGGAAGTACGAAGCGCCGACGCTCGCTATACACTCGGAGTTCCTCGGATGACTCGTACCTCGCACATAACCTCGGACGTCATCGGTGATCTACCATCTTGCTGATTCACTCATGTGATCTTATTTATATTTCTTTCAAATGTCATACATTTGAAATCGGAGTTATTTTGTGGCACACTGAACAGTTTTTTTCTTGCTTTCAAAGCCTGTTATCATGAGGATATAATAAAAACCTGTTTACGATAAAGACTTGCATAAATTAAGAAATATTTTCGAAGAACGTTATGCTGAGCGAAATATGAAATGGGTGATAAGGCAGTTTCTTGTGGAGAAATGTAAGGATCTGTTGCGTATTCCTCCACTAATCACATCCGAGGTTTGAATGGAGCCTAGCGGAGTCAGCCGAGGATTGCCGATTGCTCGCTATGGCCCGAAAATAGTCCTATCGCGAATTTCAAAATTTCTGACACCTTTTCTTCGATATTTTTTTTTTTACCTAGAAATATTTTGTTAAAACATATAAAACAAAAGAAGTGTAGAATTACATGATCATTCAAATGATATCTCGAAAAAATTGCTGGCCCCTTTAATTAAGGGCCTAGAGGGGCCGAAAGTTTTTCCATAATATCTCAAAAAGTATTGAGAATTTGAGAAGTATTGAGAATTTGTAGCATGTTAAAGAAACAAAGGTGTTCAAAATGTCAAGTTCAATCTAATGGAGTTGTCAAAATACATCCAGCATCGTCACTTCCGCCCAAACCGGAAGTAATCGAAAAACGCGTATTTTTGCCGTTCTTGACAAGTTTTTGGGTAACATATGTCTCTAGGAGCATAAAAATAAATTTTCTGTCCGTCATCGTTACTTCTGGTCAAACGGAAGTAGCAAAAAGTTGCTTATTTTTGCATTAATAAACATATCTGTAGAGGATTCAAAGCATTTTTGGGCGTTAGTTCTTATTTTTGTTAAAAAGAAAGCTACTTCCGGTCAAACATGACAGAAGACCTACTCGTTGCATTACAACGAGCCTTGCTCTAGTTATTCTTACTTTTGTATACGTAATGACGTCACAAACATGACGTAAATTTCAGCTTTTTATGAATTTTACAGAAAAATGTACATATTTCGTCGATATTTTGAGTAAAAGACACCGAGCGCACGTGTGTTCAGGATCAATATTTTAATATAATGTGTAGAATGATAATATCAATGAAATATGTCAATATTGTTCCTGAACACACTTGCGCTCTATAAATTTTAAAGCTACATATGTTGAAATTTTGTCCATTTTGTCCTCTTTTTGAAAAAGGATATAAAATCGGAACAGTTTGTGACGTCATAAAAACAAAAATTGTGAATACACTACTTTGACACTATAATATTTTCTGTTGATATATATTTTTCATACAATTTATTGAATTCAGCACATTTCAGGAAGTTTTCAAAATTTGACTTTTGTGGGGGCAAATATATGCAATATACCACATATAGTTCTTTATACTGTTTTAGCATTATAAACAACAATAAAACTTATATCAATGCATTTAAAAGTTGCTGGTCAAATCCTATACAGCTGGTTATAAACAAATCACTGATCTCGATGGACTTGTCAATCATGATGTCATTTTGGTAAAATATATACTGTGAGAGGCAGCAAAGAAAATGTGTTTTTTTTTATAACACAGAATATTATTTACAGGTTTTAAATAGGCTTTTAATACCAATGTATAACTTTTGTTTAGGGCGATTATTCACTAACTATGGAGAGAATGTATATAAATAATTTTGTTGTGTTTTTATGAACAGGTTACGTATATTTTACATCGAGGTGCCTCATTAAATCCTTCTTTCCCATAGACATACACTAAATAGATCTTAACCATTTTTTCATTATGAAAAAAGGATATGTTCTTTAACTTGAAAAGTGCTGCAGCTTTCTTTAAATCGAGAGCATGACTATATAAGAACACAAAATATTTGGTTAAAGTTAATTATATTTCGACATTGACCTATTTACTTGAAATTTTAACTACCAAAACGAGAATTCCTATCAAATCAGCAGAACTTTCCGCAAAGTACAAAATATACAGAAGAAATTAATAGTTTGAATTTTTCAATTTCAAATAGGGTATGCCCTTGTGATTTTGAAAGAAGAAGGTACAGTTTCATTACAAATTATGCCCTTTATATTTAAAAGTGATATAAGAAATTTAAATTCATTCTTTCTGAATCGTAGGAATTCTCTACAGTAAGAATACGCAAATGGTTTTTCTCATATGACCTCCTAAATACTAATTGTGACGTTATTAAATTGTGCATTTTCCCGTATTTTCTTTAAAAGTGGCAAAAGACATCAATTTTCAGTGGAATTTTCTTTCAGAAAACATACTCTGCCACGTCGCCCGGAAAGATTTTGAGATATGTGATTTTTCATAGCAGTTTGCACAATATATCCAAAAATTAAAGCGGGCGACGGTGGCAGACACTATTTTCTAAAGGAAAATTAGCGGAAAAACGAGTAATTTTGAAGCTTTTCTGCATAAAACTTAAAAATATACCAAATTAATGACATCATATTTCAAGAATGGCCCTTCTTCATGCCATATTCTTTTATGATTTATCATATTCATCTACTCAACTATTGTTTAAGCCAATTTTATAACTTTTTAAAAACATTGAATTTTTAGGGCACAATAAAGCTCAAACTGTACCGTCTTCTTTGTAAATGACCTACATTCAGTACACGTACTATGCAGTTATCACGTGACTTCCATCGATAAGACCAAACTTCATCCAGTACAGAGTGGGTTATACTATGCCATTTCCATACGTATTTAAGTTCTGTAATAATAAGCTGAATAAAAATAAATTCAGTATTAAAAACAATTCCCGTTTTTGCTCTTCTATTTTTCGTTGATTTCTCATATTCAGCCTTAACAGTGCTGCAAAGCAAGATGTATGATAAACGTGATGACTAACTTTTCTATTGTCAACTTCCATTATTTATGCAGCAATATACCGCCATCACCTGCGTACGGAGTATATATATATCTCAGTTGATTCGATAAGCAAGTACATGCTCTACATATGAACAATTTCTAAAACGAGGTAAATTATTGACAAACAACTTGATGAAACAAAACAATCAGCAGTCTCGTTTAAAGTCATCATTTCGTAAGTTCTATTGCAGATACAATGAATTTGTCAGCAAATACAATATATCACTGAGTCAACTGACTGACGTTTTTCATACTAATCGTTAGTCCATTACTTATAAACTAACTTGACGACAGATTTTTCCCGTTATTTCCTGGTCATTACGAGGAACACATGGCGGTTGTGACACGTCTACATGGGATCCTCACTCCTCCATGGCACCTTACCCTACCTCGGACATTTCGAAGGCCCGTGTTTACTCTGCTCCTATTTTATGGACTTTTGAGATTGAATACTGTTCGTTATCTCCATATGTTTCATTCAATTATTGCAAAATTGTTACATGATACACAGGTGACCTATAAGGCCCATGGGCCTCTAGTACGTTGTGGTGCGTTGTGAGTTAACATTTGAACATTATCAGCTTCCTCTCTGCAACCGCTTCACCAATTTTAGCATGAAACATCTGTAGATAAAAGAAAACAAAATTAGTGAAGTTCATGGTCCCCGTCCCCTCTTTCTTCACAGGGCTTAAGGGGTGGGTCAAAATGTTAGTATTATTGTAATAAGCATTGGGTGCACTGTCATAATTTTGAAATGCATGGCCCCAGGATCAAGGGTTCTTGTGCTATGGTGGGCCTATATATAGAAATACATTGAAAATGCATTATTTCTTTGAAAGACTTCTTCTCTTCGATTGGGATTAAACAAGAAACTAAATGTATACACGATGTAGTAAAAAATAAGGATCTGGATGCATCTTCCAAAATTGTGAATTTTATGGCCCCAAGGTGAGGGGTTCTGGTGTTAGGGCAGGACTCTATTGATTATATTGTGAAATGCATCAATTCTTTGAAAATCCTCTCTGCTCCGTGGTATTAAACAAAATGATTATATAATTATGATGAGAAAGGGTGCGTCTTCTAAAACTGTGAATTTCATGGCCCCGGGTCGGGTTCTGGTGTTAGGACGGGGCTTTATAAATTGAAAATGAATTTTTTTTCAAAATCTCCCCTCTGTTCCTGGGTATTAAGCAGATGAACTACCTAAAACATGTATTTGGTTATGATGAGCAAGAGTGTTTCTTCAGGAATTTTGAAATTCTAGGTCCCTGGGTCAGGGATACCATGAAGGGGGCACTAAGCATATACTTAAATTGAATTCATGCTTTGAAATCTGCTCCTTGGTGTTAATAAAACATTTATTATGAGCAAGATTGCTTCTTTCAAAATTGTTGAAGAGGGTGACATTCCTATGCTTATGCAATTTATGCAATTTGTTTGATGTTTACGTCTTATTTTGTTGACGTTTGCTAGATTAAATACATCAAGGGGTGTAGTGTTTTACATCCCTCTATTGTGATGTCACAAACAAAAGCTTTCACTCTCGTTAATGTTCATTTTACTACCAAAAAAGCCATTGTATTAGCCAATTAAAATGCATTTTACAAAACAGTAATATTAGAGTTTATATTTAAGTGGATATAAATAGAAAAAATAACAATGTAACAATCAGATTTCTGGAAGTGTATTTCATTTTCTATTTGTACACAAAGGTTTGCGTAACTTCTTTATTTTTAAATGATTTGTGACTTGTAATTCAATTAAATGCATGGTCATTTAGAAATTATTGTAGAGAAGAAATATTCACATTATAAATTCTACCAAATGGAATTCTACAAAAGTCTTTGATTTCTTTCACTAATTTAGCTTTGTTAGTGAAAACTATATTCTCACTTCTGTAGCTGTGTGTATTTTGTGGAATAGTATTTGTCAGAGAGATTGTTGGTATGAGTATAAAGCAGCCCGGAGGTTCCCTGTCACCTGTTGACAGATCCCCAGAATCTGCCAGGATATGTCTCTTCCACATGAATTTATTAACTGTCCTTGATCATAGTGAACTAGGGTCTGTAGATCATCTAGAGCTGTTTGTACTCTCATTGTGTCTACATGATTGTAGCACAAGATCTCTAACATATATAACAGAACAAATGGTGGGATGAATAAATCTGATCTATTGTTCTGTAGACCAGAATGTTGTTCTGGTATTAACTCAATGATGTAATACATTTGTTGGCCAAGATGGATATTCATTGCTATAGCCTGTCTCATCTTTGTAGAAAAGGACTGTCCCCCTAGAGCCTCAGTATACATCTCTGTATCTACATTTAACCTAAAAATCACACAAGGCTGTGTTAACTTTACCTTGATAATCTCTATAATATTCAAAGTCTCCTTGTATATAAGTGTCTTGTAATAATACATGGCTATGTACATCATGTCAGTAACAAAACCAAACTTGGCTGCTAATTTCAGCATGTGACAGGAGATTTTGTCCGCTCTATACCTCAGTTTGTTTTTACGTGTGTAAGTTTCCATGTATAATATAAATGCAGTTCCCTGAAGAACATTAGCTGTAAGTTTCTGTAACAATGGGAAGTGATATTGTGTAAGGAAAAGTGATTTGCGCTATTGTATGTAGAGACCTCATACATGTTTCTAGGTTTGGAGTGGAAAATTCGGCATATGCGTGTATCTCTTCAAAGAGATCTTTATCAAACTTAATCTCAGATCTCACATTATTTTCATCTGTACATATGGAGAGGTGGGGGTAGAGAAGGACCCTTATAATAGAAGACCTAATGGATGGACTGTGTAGCAGGAAAGCTAAACCTTTCTCATACAACTCATGCAGTCTAATTAATAGTCGATGTCGTGCTTCACCATGGACTTTACTCAGAAACATGTTGTTTTGAGGAATGAAAAAGTTAGGACAGACCCGGGGCCCCTCATTCACCCACTTAAGAATGAGCTTGAAGCATTTCCAGAAACACTCTAGGAAAGTTTGTGGACACCGATGTTGTAATGTATTTTGTTGAATCATCCAGAAAACAGCTGTCTTCATGTGATAGGAACAAAGTAATTTATCACCATCACCTAGATCATTGTTAATTATTTCTGTCAAGAACAATTTTAGCAAGCCATAAGTTAAGAATTGACAATGATTCATAGCACACACAAGTTTATATTCTGCTAGAGAGAAAGAAATTCTTCATTCATTGTGTACATGGTGTCCTAGTGTATGTCCTATTGCTACAAAGTGACATCCATTCTTAACTATCTCATCAACAGCATGAGGCTGTGGCCATGAGTGACATCTGTCTATCCATGAGGAGGCAGATGGAGGCCAAAAGTCACAAGCAAATCAGTAGGCATAATCATATTCTTCACCCCCAAAATAAACTCCACTGATACAGAGTCCATGTGGACTGAGGTCAGGAAAATCGGCATCCGAGCACATCATTTTTGTATATTTTGAGCTGGAGATACAATTTCTGTTATTCATTCTAACACAAGCTCTATGGACATTTCTGTTACTGCTTGGTGAAAGTAAGAAAAACTGAGTAAATCCTGGTGGACTATCAGAACAGTCACAGAGGATCAGTACACGTGTTTTTCTGTGTGTGTTGTAATACTGAGACTGAGATAATTCCCAGATCACACGGTGATTATTTGGCCATAATATACAGTCTATATCTGATTTCTTCAGTCTAAATCCTTCTTTCTCAATTCCACTCTGCATCAAACTGACATCATCACTTGTTCTCACTCGATTGATCACCATATCACTGATGTCCACCACATCTCTCCTCATGGCCACCAGTTGTGAAGTCCTAATTAAGTTTCACACAGTCTCAGACATATGCTGTAGGACTGTCTTTCTAATGATGAATAAGAAAGATTTTTTTTAAAGGCACAGTGCAGTACCAACCGGACACAGCCTAACACCAGCGCGACCCCGGCGCGGACCCCGGGTTCGCTCGGGGCCCGCTTCGGGTTCGCTTTCAGAAATTTTGGGACCGCTCCGGGTGCGCTTTACGTGCACTCCGGGTTCGCTCCGCTTTCGCTCGGGGTCAGCTCTGGGCCCGCTAGAACGAACCCGGTGTTCGCTTCCTGGGACCGCTTTACGCACTGAAGCGTGAAGCGGACCCCGCTTTAATCTCACCGCCAATAAGCCCCGCCCCTTGTATAATCCAATACAGTAATGGTATTGTGGATCGATCATTGTTGTGTATGCGGCGATGCAGACATTAATTTAATTTACACAATATTTTATTATGTAAAGTGAGCTTACATAATTGGATTGGACATCAGGCATGGCCTATATAAGTCCTCTCCAAGGTCAAGGTTACAAATGTTAAGAACTGACAATGAATTACAATGATGAAAATATTCCTTATAAGTTACAATACATGTATATTATAAGTATATTATAAGTATATATAAGACTTATATTAGAAGTCCGCCATGCGGACATGTACACTGAACATGTAAACAGTTATATAATGGAGAACATTGATCATTCGACATAGATTTACATGTACATGAATAATTGATTTCCTTAATTATTCGATCTCGAGAAATTCAAACTAATCTAACAGCGGATTATATAAAGGCATTTATTTTTCTTAAGTTTTAACGAGAAAACAAAAGAGAAGAGGAAGAAAAGAGTGTTGAATTAATTTTCAGTGTATCGAATGATTTACAAGTGAAACGGACGAAAGAAATGTAAACTAAATACCTTTTAAAGTCATGCTTTATATAGTTTTAAAATACATTAATTTGTTAATTTGTTATTCCTTACGTTTTGCTAAATCGTAGTTTAAATGTTTGCTTAACACGTAAATTATGATATCGCATCTATAAATTACATGTATTTAGATTTCATTAATTAGTAGTTACACATTAAGAGTTCGTATAAATATTTGCCGGACATTTTCAAAAAAAAAATACACTGTATATTTGATCTTTTTCACGGTCAGAATTTTGGAGCTAGTAGGATTTTTATCAGAATAAAGAAATAGGCAAATAATGATTGTTGTCCCGACCCGATAAGAATATATTAATATATGCCCCCTATTTCACACACACTTTAAAAATCGAAATTAATTATTTTATTTATGATTTCTCAATTTACTTGTTACACTAAATTATTTAAAAATTACATCAAAATTATTGATCTTCTTAATATTCTTGGGCATGACAAAAAATGCGTTTATGTGAAAATCTTCCTTCTGGATGCAAAGATTGAAGTCACTCCACCCTAAACTCTACAGTTAGTTTGCGTTACAAACTCTCGAACAACCCACATAACTTTGTATCGCTTACGCTTTTATTAATTATTTTTACCTATAATTATTCCTCAAACATTTTAAAATTTATAATAGATCATAATTTATATGTCTATATTATATTTCTCCAGACTGATTATTCTTTGTCAAGCATAGTTACGCCATTTTGAGAGAATGGAACAACGTACGATTTACTAAATGTCGTGATTAATTAGCAATTTATTAGTTCAATGATGTAAATCGCACTTCACCTGAGTATACCCCGATAAACCAGACGTAGCAGACCGAATTTCTCTCTTTTATAGTACATGTAGTTATATAAATTCCAATTCGACATGTCACTATGTTAATATATAATGTTTAGTAGTATAATAGCTTTGCTAATTGTTTTTGGTTTCTCTTTTTCCTTTGTTCATATGACTTTTAAACTTTTTTCTTTGTCCCGAGGAAGGGTCAGAGCGTCTGGAAAACTGTAGGTTTTTTTTGTTCTTTATATACATCTTCCTGTACATGTATATTTATTGAAAAAAAAATAGATGCAGCAGGCTTATAGAAAACAATTTGAGTACAGTATTGGGAGGATGACTCATAGAAATTTGAATAAAAGTCATCAGTCTTTATTATTAAAATCAAGTCTAATGATGAGAGTTTACAATTATTCTATCTTTCTCTTCTCCTGTATCGATTTATATTTAAATATTGGGCCAATCATATTCCTTAACTGTTAGTATCTTGAGAGGATGAAATTTTACAATAATTGTCGAAGACCAACTACGTTTCTTTTCTCCTTTTTTGTCAGTAAAATTATCAATTAAATTCCATTTTTATGCATTGACTGATGAATTTACCCAATTTATTTCCCGAACGGACTTTAAATACTTGTAAAAAAAAAAAACTAAAGAAAATAAAAGACGTACGTAAATGTTCATGTATAATTTTACGTGGAAAATTAAAACATATAAAATACAACCCGGAGAATTAAAATGAATAAATATTAAATAATATTTTAATTATCCTAATAGATTTACACAGCACATTCACACGTTTTTCCTGTATGTGCAGTGTTTGGTTTTATATCGACTTAGATCAACACGTTCGATCTTATATCCCAATCGACAGATCAATACGCTATTTTCATTGGTTGATGCGCTGATTGGTTAATCGCTAATTTTGATTGACAGCTCTGTAAAGAAATACAGAACCCGCGTTCGCTCTCTGGGACCGCTACTGAATTTGGGGCTCGCTCCCTGGGTCCGCTTCGGGTTCGCTCGGGGTCCGCTACGGGTTCGCTTTGGGTCCGCTCCGGGTTCGCTCGGGGTCAGCTCTAGCAGACCCTGAGCGAACCCGGAGCGGACCCAGAGAGCAAACCCGGGGTCCACTCCGGGTTCGCTTTCTGTTAGGTTGTGTCCGGTGTAACGTTGAATATTGACCCGAGTTGAAAATTGAACCAGGGGTCATTTTTCAACGTTGAATATTGAACCGGGATCATTTTTCAACGTTGAATATTGAGACCAAAAGTCGTTGAATTTATACCCGGGGTCATTTTTCAACAGGCTGAGCTTGATATTTTTTTTCTTACACCTGATGACGTCAACAAGTTGAAAATTGACCCTGTTGAATATTGACCCCACCTCAAAGTTTGAACATTTTTTTAAGCTGGGAAGTTGTTTTACGGGATTTATCAGTATAACTTTATTTACATTTCGGTTTCATTTTTTTTTCCTTTTCAAGAATAATAGAAATAAACATACAGTATCACCCCGTGTATACATGTACATTTTGAACAGTGCACGGTTTTAGTTTTCTCCAAGCATGACAACTTTTATTTTTGTCAATACTTTCCAAAATCCATGGCATCCATAAATAACTACAAAATAGGACATAAAACAAAAATCTTAAAAATCTGCAATCTAGAAAGTAGCCCTATATATATTGATCAGGTGGGTGGAACATCCCATTAGTCAAACCCAGTATAAAAATAACAAAATTTATAGCCTAAAAATTAGAATGAAACACATCGACCAAAATTATTCCAATGATAGGTTATATTTGTGAAAAGAGAAATATAGCGACCATAGCATCTAAGTAATTCTGACTTTAAATAAATTGTTGAAATCCCTGTAACAATTAACTTATTTGTCGGTAGACTGTCTCGGCTTGATCCCTCTCGGACCATAACCTTGAGAATGAGATTATTCTTTTTCTAAAGCATTCTTATTCTATAGAATGTGATTCCTAATTAATTACTTGTTATTTCTATTCCATTATTTGTAATTTGTATTTGATAAATTGCTATTCCATTACAGAAAATGTGATAATATGAATCATATATCATAAAATTTACATGTTTTTTTTTCTTGAAAACACGCTTTTCCTATTCGATGTCATTAATATTTAAAACAATCAGTTGCTAGTCGCTAATTTTGTCATTCCTATTCGATAATCTTTTTATTCGATAATTATTTGTTTTATATGCAATAAAGTTGTTGTTCGAAAACAAACTAGCATCCATTTCTATTCGAAAAAATACGATTCCTATTAGATAACCTACTCATCTTATTACATAATCTTATCTCTATGTTTTCTTATGCGATGTTTTTTTTTTTTTCAATAATAGCCATGATTGCATTCTGGTAAATATTACAAATTAATCTAGAATTGGTTGTAAACTCAATTAAATAGGAGTGTAAAGTTTCACATTATTATCGAATATAAATCATTTTATCACATAGATTCACAAAAGAAATTTTGAAAATTTTGGGAATAAGGCACAAGTTTTCTCTCTCTAAGACTTAGAGACTAGGGATCAGCATAAATTAAACTGTTGCTGTTTAATATTAAATTAATGTTTTTCGTTTACATATTGACGGAGTTATTTATAGAGGATTAAGTTATTCAGAATGCTAATTTAATTATCTGATTATGTCTCGTATCAATTCTGATAAATAGTAACTCAAGTCTTTATGCTGCTATATACTTAAACATGTGATCAAGTCAGAGAGTCAGAGAGCTTTAGAATAAAGATTATATCACCTTTTCGTGCTTAATAGGTGCTATTATCTATTCGAAAAGGTGATATTACCTATTTGAGTTTCTTACAACAGTCATTAATGAATGATCCCTATAATATATAGATTACCACTGGAACCAAGAAAATTCGGACTACCGAGTTTTTATGCGTTTTCTACGATTTTCGTGTTGTATACATGATATTTAAGTGAAATAAATAAATTTATAAGCAAAAAAAACTACAGCTGTTCGACGGAAAAAGTATCACCCAATCGAATAGGCGATATCATCAATTCGAATAAGTGATATCAACTTTTCAAATTGGTGATATCACAAATTCAATTCAAATAGGTGATATCATCTATTGGAACAGGTGATATCACTTATTCAAATAAAGGATATTACTTTTTCCAGTAAATACAAAAACGGGGCCTCATACCTATGATTTAAGTCACGGTAGTGAAAACCCAATCATAAATATGTATTTTTATGCTGTTGAATTTTGAATCGGTTTCTTGATCAAAATTCCACGACCCAGCTCAGTTTTCAACGGATTAGGGTCTAAATTCAACATCTTTAGTCTCAATATTCAACGTTGAAAAATGACTCCCGGGTCAATTTTCAAACCGGGTCAAAATTCAACGTTACACCGGTCGGTACTGTACTTGGACACAGATTTGAAGTTATCATTTTCTCTATAATATTACAACTTATATATTTTAATAGCATTTCACACAAAAATTGATTAAAAATCTTCTTTCGTTTAAAAGATATTGAAATTTCAAATTTTCCGACAGGTTTGATGTACATATTGTTGTGAGGTGTGTTGTATGTATTGTTTCATCATGTATATTATTAGTACCATTAAGTTTCTTGAACGTTCCAGAGTGTTCAACATGTTCGGTCATTTTTTCTAGAACATTCTTAAACTTTGTGTATGTCCAGAACTTTCCAGGAATATCATGTATTTACAATTTCTAGAATATTCTAGATTTATGATACTGTATAAATATCCTGTCCATTCGATGCATAGGGATGAATTGTCGTATAAGCATCCTTGAGGTATTACTGGGATATAATTTCACTGGGACATTGTGTGCAGCAACGGACACTCTGATGTATGTATTTTTAGATTTTTGCTAAGTTTGTACTTAATGATTTGTATATTACTGTAAATAAATTATTGTTAAGTTTAAACTGTGTGATTGATCTTTGCTGGCATTTAGGGTTATTCTGACCCATAACAGAATTGGGGGCTCGTCCGGGATCAAGAATTTCTTGCACTTTTGCAGTTCATTGTCAGAATTTTGTTAATTAAATTGATAAATTTGACTATAAGCCAGCAAAAATCAACATGGTATTTTCGGTCACAAACTTTCTTAGTTCGCCAAGTGTTCAGGTTTTTGATACGTTAAAAAAGGATGACTTGATCGCATTAGGTTTGCATTTTGGGTTAGATGTTAAATCCTCTCAGAGAAAGCAAGACATTAGAATTAAGGTTGCAAACAAATTAGTAGAAGAAAACATCTTTGAAAATTACGAACTTCCAGAATATACAGTTAAATCAGAGTTATGCTCTTATAAAATGGCAGAATATCAGTTTCAAGTAGAGAAAATGCGATTTGAAAGAGAAAAATTAGAAAGAGAAGATCGAGAAAGGGAAAGAGAAGAACGAGAGCGTGAACGAAAATTTGAATTAGACAAATTAGAAAGACAAGAGCGAGAAAGAGAGCGTAAAATGAACTTTGAATCAGAGAAATTAAAATTACAGCACCAACCAGAACCGTCAATTGTCAAAACTGAATTTGACGCTGCAAAAATTATTAGGTTAGTTCCAAAATTTCAAGAAAAATCTGTAGACAAGTATTTTCCCCAATTCGAAAAAGTCGCAGAGAATCTTAAATGGCCACAAAATGTTTGGTTAACGATGTTACAAAGTGTACTGACTGGCAAAGCAGCTGAGGTATACTCTGCACTAGGGGTAGTTGAGAGTTCAGACTATGAGAAAGTCAAAGCAGCAATATTAAAAGCATATGAATTAGTACCTGAAGCGTATAGACAAAAGTTCAGAAAGTATAGAAAGTTTGAAAATCAAACATTTGTTGAATTTTCACGAGAGAAAGAAGATTTATTCGATCACTGGTTTAGATCTAAGAAACTTGATAAAACTTTTGCTAATTTGCGCCAAGTCATCCTGGTAGAAGAGTTTAAGGAATGTGTTCCTCAAGATTTGAAAACACATCTAGAAGATAAGAATGTGAAAACTCTTGAAGAGGCAGCAGTCATATCTGATACTCATGCTCTGTCTCATAAAAAGAATTTTGCATCAAGATCTCAGACTAGCAGTAATTCTACAAATTCAGACACATATAAAAAGAGTGGTTCAGGGTCTCAGTCTTCCACTATTTCCCAGTCTCCATCACAAGGTGGTTCTAAGTCTAGTCCAGGACGTTTTGAAGGTTCATCTGGAATAGGGTCGCTTACTACGTGTAGTTATTGTAAGAAAAAAGGTCATCTGATCAGTGAATGCTTTAAACTCAAGAGAAAAAAATGATTTTGATAAAACTCAACCACATGCTTGTGCGGCAGTTAGAGGTGATAGAGAAGCCTTAGTTTCGATTTGTTCTGACACTCCTGATGTCCAGGGTTCACAGTCCAGTTCTATTGATTCTATGGAGGATTATAAACCCTTTATGTCTCAGGGAGTTGTTTCACTCAGTGACTCTAGCGAAATAAAACCTGTCCAGATTTTGAGAGATACTGGTGCTGCACAGACGTTATTGTTAGAGGGCCTGCTTCCTTTGTCTGAGCAGACTTCTACTGGTGGGTCAGTTTTATTACAGGGTGTGGAGCTAGGCGTCATTGATGTTCCCCTGTATAGAATTAGTTTGAAGTCAGATTTAGTTACTGGGCCTGTTATTGTAGGTGTTCGACCTACTCTTCCCGGTTCCAGGCATTTCTTTGTTGTTAGGCAACGATTTAGCTGGTGGAAAAGTTGTACCAGATCCTATAGTTTGTGAGAAAATCACTCCAGATGTCATGTGCGATGATGAAGATGATGACATTTATCCAGCCTGTGCTGTTACTACAGCGATGGCCAGAATACGAGAAATGGAGGCAAACCATACTCAAGCCTTTGACGAGACAAATTCCTCTGTTGATATTGATTTGAATGACACTTTCTTATCTGACCTTGATGGCACTCAAACAAGCATGGAACCACACAATATCAAGAAGCAAGAGAAGAAAGAACTTTTACCAAAATTTGGTGGTGAGGATGATGAGTTGCATCCATTAATTAGCCAAGGCAAGGACATCCTCAGCTGAGAAGGTCTACTCTCTGAACAACATAAAGACCCAGATATCTCTTCAACTTAGTAAGAGGACACTTCCACCAGAGGAGGCTACTAAAGTTGGAGAATGCTTCTATATGAAAAATGGCATCCTTATGCGAAAATGGCGACCACCTGACGCTTCCCCAGATGAAGTGTGGCGTGTTGTTCACCAGATAGTGGTCCCAGTTGCTTATCGTCGAGATGTCATGAGTTTAGCTCACGATACACCTATGGCTGGTCATTTAGGTATCAATAAGACTTATAATAGGATTTTGAGTCATTTTTATTGGTCTGAGCTAAGGAAGGATGTTTCTGAGTTTTGTAAGTCGTGTCATGTCTGTCAGATGGTAGGTAAACCGAATCAGAAGATACCATCCGTCCCTCTCCAACCAATTCCAGCTTTTGAAGAACCGTTTAGTCGAGTGTTTGTGGATTGTGTAGGACCTTTGCCTAGGACCAGATCTGGGAACCAGTATTTACTTACCATTATGTGTACATCCACTCGATTCCCTGAAGCCATACCTCTTAGGAATATAAAGGCAAAGAGCATCGTTAAGGCCCTAACCAAGTTCTTCAGTTTTGTAGGAGCAACAAAGGCAATTCAGTCGGATCAAGGCTCAAATTTTATGTCGGGGTTGTTCCAGCAAGTCATGAGTTGGGTATAAGGCAATATAGATCAACTGCTTATCATCCGGAGTCCCAGGGGGCGCTAGAACATTTTCACCAGACCTTAAAAACAATGCTGAAGAGCTATTGTTATCAGTATGAGAAAGACTGGGATGATGGGGTTCATCTTGTACTATTTGCGGCACGAGAAGCAGTCCAGGAGTCTCTTGGGTTCAGTCCTATTGAATTGGTGTTTGGTCATACAGTTAGAGGTCCTTTGAAATTGTTGAAGGAAAAGTGGCTGACTGAGACTAGTGATCTTAATCTTTTAGATTATATGTCTGATTTAAAAAAAAAACTTTACAATGCTTGTAAATTAGCACAAGAAAATTTGAAAAATTCTCAGATGAAAATGAAAATGTGGTATGACAAAGTTGCCAGAAATAGGGTGTTTAAGCCAGGTGATAAGGTTCTTGTATTTTTACCTATCCCTGGTCATCCTTTACAGGCCAGATTTTATGGCCCTTATGAAATTGAAAGCAAGATCAGTGATGTAAACTATGTAGTTAAGACACCAGGTCGACGTAAAGAGAAACGGGTTCGTCATATTAACATGTTAAAAGTGTATTTTGAAAGGTGTGACCGAAATTCTGTAAAACCATTTTCCACTTTAGCCAACGCTAAGACTGTTCAAAATTGTATTGAGAGTGATACGAGTGTAGAGATGAATGAGAAAGATTGTAATCAGAGTGTCCGCTTGAAAACTCAGAAATTTTGGCTGATTTTGATGCCAAACTTTGACATTTGAACATTCACCAAAAAGAACAAGTTAAAAACTTGATGAATGAGTATCATCAAATCTTCTCGGATGTTCCAAAGAAAACTAATGCAGCTTGTCATGATGTTATAATCGGCGACGCCCTGCCTATCAAACAACATCCGTACCGTCTCAATCCAATAAAATTGCAGTACCTAAGAAGGGAAGTGCAGTATATGTTGGACAATGACATTGTTGAACCTAGTAAAAGTAATTGGAGCTCACCGTGTATTCTTGTACCAAAACAGATTATGTACAGACTTTGAAAGGTGAATTCTGTTACCAAAACTGATTCATATCCAATACCTAGAATTGATGACTGTATTGACAGCATTGGAAACGCCAAATTTGTCAGTAAATATGACCTGTTGAAAGGCTACTGGCAAGTGCCGTTAACAGAAAGAGCAAAAGAAATATCTGCTTTTGCTACACCAGATGGACTTTATCAGTATAAAGTAATGCCTTTTGGCATGAAAAACGCACCGGCTAAATTCCAAAGGATGATTCACTCCCTCCTTCAAGACCTCGAGGGATGTGAGGCCTTTGTTGATGATTTTTTCATATACGGCGACACATGGGACGAACATCTCCGAATCATGCGTGCTTTATTTGACATTTTAGCTACAGCAAACGTAACTGTGAACCTTGAGAAGAGCTAATTTTGTCATGCTTATGTAGAGTATTTAGGTCATAAAGTAGGTCAAGGTTATGTTACATCCATTATGGCAAAAGTGGAAGCTATTGCAAAGTTCCCGATTCCTACAAATAAGAAAGAGTTAATGAGGTTTTTGGGCATGGCTGGGTTTTACAGAAAATTTTGTCCAAATTTTTCCTCAGTCCTTAGTCCACTTACAAATCTTTTACAAAAAGAGGGTTAACTTTGAATGGACAAAGGACTGTGAAAAATCGTTTCATAAAATCAAATCTGTCCTTATGAGCAATCCAGTTCTGTCAACTCCAGATTTTTCTAAGCAGTTCAAGCTCACTGTTGATGCTAGTGATGTTGTAATCGGGGCAGCTTTGTTTCAAGAACATAGTGATAAGGTAGATAGAGTTGTTTCTTACTTTTCAAAGAAACTTACAAAATGTCAACAAAAGTATTCCACCATTGAAAAGGAATGCCTTGCTTTGTTGTTAGCCTTACAGCATTTTGATGTTTATCTGAATGTTACTTTGCATCCAATTCTTGTATATACTGATCACAACCCCCTGACATTTTTGCATAAATTGTCAAACAAAAATGAAAGACTGACTAGATGGAGTTTGTTGTTACAAGAAAACAACATAACAATTAAGCATATCAAAGGCAAAGACAATGTTATTGCAGATGCCTTGTCCAGCGTATCATGAACAAATTAGATTTTTGTATTACTGTACATATGTTTTACAATTTAAGTTTTTCATTGACATTCAAATTTTTAAGGGGGGAGGTGTTGGGAGGTGTGTTGTATGTATTGTTTCATCTTGTATATTATTAGTACCATTAAGTTTCTTGAACGTTCCAGAGTGGTCAACATGTTCGGTCATTTTTTCTAGAACATTCTTGAACTTTGTGTATGTCCAGAACTTTCCAGGAATATCATGTATTTACAATTTCTAGAATATTCTAGATTTATGATACTGTATAAATACACTGTCCATTCGATGCATAGGGATGAATTGTCGTATAAGCATCCTTGAGGTATTACTGGGATATAATTTCACTGGGACATTGTGTGCAGCAACGGACACTCTGATGTATGTATTTTTAGATTTTTGCTAAGTTTGTACTTAATGATTTGTATATTACTGTAAATAAATTATTGTTAAGTTTAAACTGTGTGATTGATCTTTGCTGGCATTTAGGGTTATTCTGACCCATAACAATATCCTTGCAATCTCACAAATTTGATTTTATTGTTAATCTTTAGGAAAAGTGGCAATCTCGTTTTGTATAAAAAAAATATTAATATTATAATTTGGAAAATTCAGAGTAGACACGTTCGAAAGCAAAACAAACACACAATATAATGTAAGTCTGTGCAGTTGTGGTAAGCAGAATGTGACGATTGAACGCACCCGATGAATTCTAAATATAAACAATAACAGAACTCGAGCCCTTTTTAGAAAAACTGTGTACATAAAGAAGTATTGCTTTTTAAATCAGAATAAAATCAGAATATCATTTTTTGTGCTTTTAAAATAATATGCATCCATCAACAATTGCAAGTTACGTGTATCTTTGAAATATATTAATTTGGAACTGTCTGGCCATCTGTCCGCCTTTCTGTCTGTCTTTAACACTTTCATTCGTTTCCTCGTGTTATCTCGAGAAGCCTTTGAACTTTAAAATTTCCTTAGGCCACGGGGAGAAATTTCATTGCCAAAGTTCAATGGGGATCTCGCGCCGAGACAAAAGTGTCACAGACAGACAGCTAGACGGACGGACAGACAAACCCATTGAAAGCGGGAAATATTTTTTTACTAACACAACATGGCGCCGTTTTACAAAAGAACTTACGACTAAGACAAACAATTAGATTTACTTGCAACTTTCTAATTTACATAAAATGAAACTAGTTTTAATATTTAAAAAAAAAATAGGAATACAAAGAACGATGCTTTAAAGTTATCAGTTTTAAAGAGACTTATTTATTTGACGACACTCTACAATCATTTGAAGTTTTTTTTTTTTATCTTAGCCGCTCGTTCTTATGTAAAACGGACCCCTGTCATATATCAATGAGGCTTCAGTTCCAAAAATGATTGCATAACAAAGTTTTCAGTTACAATTTCAGGACCTAATTAACGGACCAAGTTAAATCATCGTAAAACCTTGTTGCCAGTGCATGTAAATTTTCCAACATTAATCGCATAAAGTCATGTATATTTAAATTAAGCACTTTACCAAAACACATAACTGTAATTTTGTTATTTCACATCATTCCTGGTGCGTTTATGCCTTTTGAGGCCATGTCTTCTTTTAGCATGGCTGTAAGAACTGAAAAGGAGGGGGTGCCCCAATAATTTTGCGATTAATAAAAAAATAAACCAAACATAGCTACATGTTCTATAATGCTACAATATACTCCCTGCAGTATAAAAGCCGTATGATGACGTTTTTTGCTTGTCAATGAAATTTTCAGAGTTGATATCCCCCCATTGAATATAGGCTGTGGTTCCTACGGGCTTCTTTAGTGCTGAATAAGCACAAAAACAGTTTCATCATTCTACTTTTGATGTCTTTTCAACTGTCTCTACACATCTAATATACAAGATATGTACAAATAGCTACTAGTAACTGGCTAATGGAGTTTTATGAAGAGACTTACTTTTACAGTTGAAGACTGACTTTTACAATCTAAACACATACAAACTTCATATACTAAAATGTAAAACTCAGCTGTCGAATGTAAAAGTAAGTCTCTTCATAAAACTCCACTACTAGCTGGCTACGACAAGTGGTAAAGATAGCCACTAGTAACTGGCTACAAGAAGTATGTTAAGTTGGCTACTAGTATCTGGCTACTAGTAATTGACTTGAACCTTATAAAAATAACCGTCTAGTATATTTTATGTAAAATTATGCAAGCTTGGGATGCAAATGTTGATATTCTTGAAGTAGCTGAGCTTTTCAACATAACTAAAGTTACCAAGATATCGGCAGTAATAAATTCGGCTACTAGTACCTTTTGTCCAGAATTATGCAATTTGGGAGACAAATCTTGATATGTTTGAAGTAGCTGGTTTGTTACCTCGCTGATATCAAATGATATTGCTAATAAAAATAATCTCTAGGATATTCAACATGATCTTGCTGTAAAGTTACCAAGATATCGTTAGTAATGAACTCAGCTACTAGTACCTTTTGTTTCAAATTATGCATTTTTGAGACAAATGTGGACATTTTTGAAGGAGCTGGTTTGTTACCTTGCTGATATCAACTGATATTGCTGGTAAAACTAATTTCTAAGATATTCCACATGATCTGTCGGTAAAGTTACAAAGATATCATTAATAATTAACTCAGCTACTGATACCATTTGTTTCAAATTATGCTGTTTTTGAGACAAATGTTGATATTTTTGAAGTAGCTGAATTTTTACACCGTTGATATCCACTAATACCGTTGATAAAAACGATGTCTGTTCCTTTAACCATGATTTGGTGCTGATGTCATAAGATATCGTCAGCAATCAACTCAGCTGCTAGAACCTTGATATTGCTGATAAAAATAATCTCTAACATATTCCACATGATCATGCAGTAAAGTTACAAAGATACCGTTAGTAATAAACTCAGCTACTAGTACCTTTTGTTTCAAATTATGCTATTTTTTTTTTTGGAGACAAATGTTGATATTTTTGAAGTAGCTGGTTTGGTATCTCGCAGATATCAAATGATATTGCTGATAAAAATATAATCTCACAGATATTCCACATGATGTGGCAGTAAAGTTACCAAGATATCGTTAGTAATAAACTCAGCTACTGGTACCTTTTGTTTCAAATTATGCTTTTTTGAGACAAATGTTGATATTTTTGAAGGAGCTGGTTTTTTCCTTGCTGATATCAACTGATATTGCTGATAAAAATAATCTTTAACATATTCAACATGATCATGCAGTAACGTTACCAAGATATCATTAGTAATAAACTCAGCTACTAGTACCTTTTGTTTCAAATTATACTATTTTTTGGAGACAAATGTTGATATTTTTGAAGTAGCTGGTTTGTTACCTCGCTTATATCAGCTGATATTGTTGATTAAAAAAATCTCTAAGATATTCCACATGATCTGGCATTAAAAATACCAAGATATCGTTAGTAATGAACTCAGCTACTCATATCTTTTGTTTCAAATAATGGTATTTTTTATCACAAATGTTGACATTTTTTGAAGTAGCTGGTTTGTGATCTCGCTGGTATCAACTGATATTGCTAATAAAAATAATCTCTATGATATTCCGCATGCTCTGGCAGTAAAATTACATAGAAACTTTTAATAATGAACTCAGTTACTAGTACCTTTTGTTTCAAATTATGCTATTTTTGGATACAAATGTTGATAATTTTGAAGTACCTGGTTTGTTACCTCACTGATATCAACTGATATAACTGATAAAAATAATATCTATGATATTCCACATGATTTGGCACTAAAGGTACTAAGATATCTGTACTAATAAACTCAGCTTATAGTACCTTTTGTTAAAAATTATGCTGTTTTGGGGTAAAAATACCATTATTCTAAACAAAAAGAGAAAGAATATCAACATTTGTTTTCCAAAAATAGGATATTTTTACACATAAGGTACGAGTAGCTACATGTACATTTTGTTTAAAATTGTGCAATTTTGGGATACAAATGTTCATATTCTTGAAGTAGCTGGAGTTTTACACAGCTGAAATCCAATAATATTGTTTTTTAAGCAATCTCTAAGCTTTTCCACATGATCTTGCTCTGAAGTTACTAAGATATATGCAGTAATAAACTCATCAACTAGTACCTTTTGTTTCAAATTATGCTATTTTTGGAAACAAATGTTGATATTCTTGACGTTGCTGGATTTTTACATCGTGATATCAACTGATATTGCTGATAACAACAATTTTTCAGATTTTCCACATGATCTTGCCCTAAAGTTTTAAAGATATTTGTAGTAATAAACTCAGTTACTGGTACCTTTTGTTTTATATTATGCAATTCTTGATGGAAATGGTTATATTATGGAAGTAGCTGGAATTTTACACCGCTGATATCCATTGATTTTGTTTATAAAAACAATCTCAAAGCTTTCCCACATGATTCTTGCACTAAAGTAACCTAGATATTAATAGTAATAAACTCAGCTTCGGTACCTTTTAATATATTTATATACAAATTTACAAATAGCGTATGCTGATGAAGTTTTTCTCCTAGTTTGGGACGTCACAATGCGAAAATGACGTCACTATCTAGGTCACTTGTGACGAAAATGGTTGTCTCAGTCGAGCTCGTTCAACAAAGGACTGTACAATTTATTGTATATCTTAGAATCCCTTCTACAGTATCAAATAATAATTTGTACACAGTTTATTAAGATAAACGAGTTCCTATATACTGTATACAGGTAAAGAACCACGAACTCTTACTCTTGATTCCCGCCTACATTTTGCACTCATTAAATTCAATATTAGTGGCAATCAGGCCCTTAAATCTTTGTTTAATACAAAGAACAGTTCTATGATAATTGATTAATCATTTTAATCCCAGCGCTAGATAGTAAATTATCATTAATTCCAGTTCTTGATAAAAGGGGGTAGAAGATATTTTCTAATGAAATCGAACTTTCAAGGATCACCATATTTTAAAATAGTTTTAGATATGATAAAATGTATCTAATCTCTTTTCTTTTGTTTACGCAATAATTAAAACATATATTAATTAATAAAATACAATTATTTAGTTGTAAATAGCTTTAAAATTGGTGGAAAATCAGCATTTTTTTCGTTTTTTGTCTATAAACATATGCCCCCCCCCCCCCCCCCCCCCCCGTGAAACACCAAAAGCTTTGGCATAAATTTGTAAAATGACTGTTTACATTACCTGTAAAAAAGAATTTTTGTTTCATGGGGGGAGATGTTTTAAAAATATTTCCGTTTTCCGTTGATTTCTATAGTAAAAAACACAAGTTTTGCCAAAATTATAGATTTATCACTCTTTGATATCCCAAATAAATAACGTTTTATGAAAATTTATATAATTATCTATAAAAATTTTGAAAATCATTCTAATATGTTAACTTTTGAAAATTGACTTAGTCGTAAGCGGGAAAACAATACTATCGTTCGTGGTTCTTTTCGCCCCGTGTAATTTTTGCCCTTTCACACATTCAAACAATTTTGCCCTGTTTTGAATTCGCCCACTCATAGTTTTATTTAAGAAATTATGCTGTATTCTTTGAATTCGCCCCATTTGAAAATCGCCAGAATGAGGGTAGGGCGAAAGGGGCGAAAATAAAAAAAAAATAGAATTTCCCTGTACATAGTATTTAATCAATGATTACATTGATCGTTTTAGTGAAGGAATTCGAAGGCAGATGGTTAAAATGATACTTGTCATCTTTCCAAGTGAAGGTAAGTATGAAAAGATATGTGTTTTTAATTAAGCATTTTGCTACCAAAGAACTCCAATTTATACTTAACAGTTTATTTGAACAATAATATAATTATTAAATACCGAAGATATCGTTTACTTTAGATTTTACACATATTAGATATTATAAAAACGAGCCACCCTTTCCATGTCTTCCTTGAATAAAGGTTCCTCCCCGGACAGAAAATTTGTGTTTTAATGGTCACCATGCATTTTTGGAAAGAATAGTTTTATCCACCCATTCTGTTGCCGAGATTTGATCATTTCTGACAAATGAACTGTTCTTGTCATATAAATTAACTAACATGGAAAAAATCGTTATAACGAATTCAAAATATTTTTTTGATAGGTCCTAAATGGGCTTCCGTGCATATACGCTATATGAACGCAGAATTTTGTGTGAAACAAAATGATTAATGATTTAAAACATATGAAGTATAATGAAAAATAATACTTTCCACAAAATTGTACTATAGATGTCGTTGAAAAAACAAAACAATTAAACATATCTAGGAATTAAGATTTCATTCTTTTCATGAATATTGATGAAGGTAGTGTGTAAACAGCAGGCCTATATATAGAAACACATGTCCACGGGAAATCACAGACAACGAGGTATGTTGCATTTTGACAACAATTATTAACAAGCAAATTCAAAGAATTGTGGTCCCCCGCTTTCGGTGTCTTTGTGGGCGAGATATTATTTTTTAGGGTCAAGGTCAAAAGGTCAGTTATTGGTATCCCATGAAAGGTCTTGCCACAAAGAATACATATATTTAAAATATGAAAGTCCTTGTTTTTACCGTTCAGAAGTTGTGACCAAGGTTAAAGTTTTTAAAAGTGGTTAAAACTCCCTGTCAAGGTCAAAGTGTCAAAGTTCTTGGTATGCAACGAAAGATCTTTTCACAAGAATTCCATACGTGAAGTATGAAAGCGCTAGCGCTTACTGTTTAAAAGTTATGGTCAAGGTTAAAGTTTTGTCAGAAGTACGTAAATCTCCAAGGTAAAGGACAAAAGGTCAAAGTTGTTGGTGTCCAATGAAAGGTCTTGCCACAAAAAATACATATGTGAAATAAAAAAGTCCTTGTGTCTACCGTTCAAACGTTGTGACCAAGGTTATAATTTTTTAAAAGTAGTTAAAACTCCAAGGTCAAGGTCAAAGGGTGAATATTCTTGTTATCCAATGAAAGGCCTTCCTATAGGAAAAACATATGTGAAGTATAAAAGCCATAGCCCTCATCGTTCAAAAATTATGGTCAGGGTTATAGTTTTTTCACAAGTACGTAAATTTCCAAGGTCAAGGTCAAAAGGTCAAAGTTGTTGGTATCCAATGAAAGATCTTGTCCCAAAAAAAAATATGTGAAATATGAAAGTCCTAATACTTACCATTCAAAAGTTATGGCCAAAGTAAAAGTTTAGAATTTTTTAGTAAAAGTTGGTCAAACTCCAAGGTCAAATGGTCAAATTTGGTGGTACCCAAAGAAAGGTCTTATCACAAGGAATACACATATGAAATATGAAAATCATAGCTCCAATAAATCAAAAGGTATGGGCAAGGTTAAAGTTTTTGTGACGGACAGACAGACTGACGGACAGACAGACGAATGAGATTTAATGTCCCCTCACTTTCGCGAAAGCGGGGGACAATATAAGGTCAATATGCGTCATAACAGAGAAGATGGTTGATACTTAATACATTAAAAGAGAAGTACCTTTTAGACTAAGACGCTTTCCATCCACGTCGAAAGTGAGTAGTATCTCAAACGGCCTACCCTGTTTTCTTTACGCCATGTGAAAGTAGCGATGGCGTCACGCGATGGATTTATTTTAAAAAAGCGATTTTTCTTTCCTAGCAGGATAATAAATAATTGTTATTTGATAACTTTGTAACGGGTCTAATTTTAATGGTGTGATTTAAAGTATTTTCGTAACTTTTATTGATAAACAAATAATATCAATTTCCAATCGTATTTTAACTGGTGCGAGACATAGCGTGTATACTTTTAAGTGACCGTTTAAACTTGTTGATCTCTTGTTTGTTCAATTACATGCCACTATGATGTCAGTAACACGTGCGTTTGTTTTAGGAACGAATAATACAATTCGAACATTCTCATTTGAAACACCGCATACAGTGATTACAATGACAGAGGTATTTTAAATTGAGTGATTTCAAACCTTAACATTTAAATATAAAAATATAATGCATTCATGACCTTGTTTTGTATCATAATCTTATCTTCAATAAAGGGCAGATAAGTCTTATTACCCCCGATATTTGCAGAGAGGTGGCTTAAGAAAACAACGAATTATCTTATTGCAACGCAGTTTATAACAATTATGACGTTGCATTTCATTTAGCAATAGACCAAACTCTAGACCCAAGAACCGGCTTTACGTGCAGTTATCCTTTGGCTATTTCGTTTGAATTTCTTTTATAAATATGATTAAGGAACAAGTTATCCCCAGTTGTCATTGGTTTAAAGAAGATTTTAACCACACGTTTAAAAATATTAACAAATTATGTGTTTTATTTTCACAAATAATTTTTTATTAAAAGAAAACAAGATGTGTTTGTGAAACACTGATGCCCCCGTATGGCAACATAGTTAAATGCAAATTTAATTAAATAGTACCAAAAGTAGGGTATTCTCACTGGAAAACGATTGTGAAATTTAAAAGTTACCAAATATTAAAGTTTTTTTAAAATAAGTACAAAAATCTCCAAGGTCAAGGTCAAAAGGTCAATGTAATAAGTATCAAATGAAAGGTCTTGCCACATAGAATACTTATGTTGAGCATGAGAGCACTATCCCTAACCGTTCAGAAGTTATGGCAAACGTTCAATTTCTTAAAAAGTACGTCAAACTGCAAGGTCAAGGTCAAAGTTCTTGTTATCAAATGAAAGTTCTTGTCATAAAAATCAAATGTGTAAAGTATGAAAGCACTAACCCTAATCTTTAAAAGTTATGATCAATGTTTGCTTTTTTAACGTAGGACAATCTCAAAGGTCAAGGTCAGAGGGTCAAAGTTCTTGGTAACCAATGAAGTGTCTTTTCACAAGGATTACATATATGAAGTACGAAAGCCCTATTAATTACCGTTCAAAAGTTATGGCCAAGGTTAAAGTTTTTTCATAAGTACAAAAATCTACAAGGTCAAGGTCAGAGGGTCAAAATTGTTGGTATCCAGTGAAAGGTCTTTCAACAAACATTGCATATATGAAGTATAAATGTCCTGGTATCTACTGTTCAAAAGATATGGCCAAAGTAAAAGTTAAAAATTTTCATGTAAAAGTGGGTCAAACTCCAAGGTCAAGGTCAAAAGGTCAAAGTTATTGTTATCAAATGAAAGGTCTTGTCATAAAGATTAAATATGTAAAGTATGAAAGCACTAGCCCTAATCTTTAAAAGTAAGGGTCAAGGTTTGCTTTTTTAAAGTAGGTCAATCTCCAAGGTCAAGGTCAAAAGGGCCAAAGTTCTTGGTATCCAATGAAGTATCTTCTCACAAGAATTACATATATGAAGCATGAAAGCCCTATCCCTTACCGTTCAAAAGTTATGGCCAAGGTTAAAGTTTTTTCATAAATACAAAAATCTACAAGGTCAAGGTCAGAGGGTCAAGGTTGTTGGTATCCAGTGAAAGGTCTTTCAACAAACATTACATATATGAAGTATAAATGTCCTGGTGTCTACTTTACAAAAGATATGGCCAAAGTAAAATTTTAAAATTTTCATGTAAAAGTTGGTCAAACTACAAGGTCAAGGTCAAGAGGTCAAATTTGGTGGTACCCAAAGAAAGGTCTTGTCACAAGAAATACACATGTGAAATATGAAAGTCATAGCTCCACTAAATCAAAAGTTATGGACAAGGTTAAAGTTTTTGCGGACAAACAGACAAACAGAGAGACAGACAGAGAGACAGACAGAGAGACAGACAGACAGACAGACGGACACGACAAAAACTATATACCCCCGAAACTTCGTTTACGGGGGCATAAAAATTAAAAACTATATGGCTTTTTTTTTACATACTAGTATTTTATTAGATATCAATGTGGGGCATTTATGTACAGCAAATATTTTACAAGAAAGCATCTAATTTGGATGTAAATAATTCTTTTTAATTTTTTTTTTGAAAACATACAAAAAAATTTTATATAAAATAATTGAGTGCTAATGTCGACCTTTCAGTACTGAAACATTGTTTTAAAAGGATGATTCAGAGATCTTGAAAAAAAAGTTGGTGTGGATTTCCTACTTAAATGGATTTGAATTGACAAAATGACAATGTAACACTTCTAGAAGTGTGTTTCGTCTTCTACTAGTATACAAGGGTTTGCTTAACTTCTTTATTTTAAATGGTAAATGGAATTAAAATCAATTTAATGGTCACACAGGAAATGTCGTTGAGAAGATATATTCAAATTATAAATTCTACCAGATGGAATTTTACGAATGTCTTTCATTTCTTTCACTAACTTAAGGTAAGGGTTAACCGAGACATCTTAGTGACATGTTCCTTTTATTTTCATTTCTGTAGCTGTATGTATTTTGTGGTATGATTCTTGTTTGAGAGATTGTTGGTATGAGTATAGAGCAGCCTGGAGGTTCCCTTTCACCTGTTGACGGATCCCCAGAATTTGCCACGATATTTGTCTGAGATGTAAAGGTATAAGCTGTCCCTGATCATAGTGAACTAGGGTCTGTAGATCATCTAGAGCTGTTTGTACTCTCATTGTGTCTACATGTCTGTAGCACAAGATCTCTAACATGTATAACAGTACAAATGTTGGGATGAATAATATATCCTCATTATTCTGTTGACCAGACTGTTGTTCTGGTATCAATTCACTGATATAATATATTTCATTGCTAAAGCTGAAATCTCGTGCTACAGCTTGTCTCATCTTTGTAGACCAGGACTGTCCCCCTACAGCCTCAGTGTACATCTCAGTACCTGCATTACCCAAATGCATCACATACGGCTGTGCTAACTTGATCTTGATCATCTCTATAATAGATAAAGCTTCCATGTATCTAAGTGTCTTGTAATAATACATGGCTATGTACAGCATGTCTGTAATACAACCAAACTTGGCTGCTAATTTCAGCATGTGACAGGACATTTTGTCAGCACTATACCTCAGTTTGTTTTCCCGTGTGTAAGATTCCATTTGTAATATTAAAGCAATTCTCTGAAGGACAGAAGCTGTAAGTTTCTGTAGCATCACGAGTTGATACTGTGTAAGGAGGAGTGAGTATATCATCTGTTCTATTGTATGTAGAGACCTCATACAGGTTTCTAGGTTTGGTATGGAGAGTGTGTCAAATGTGTATATCTCTTGAAATAGCTCTAAATCAAACTCACCCTCAGAAATCAGAGTAAGTTCATCTGTGCAGATGAAGAGGTGGGGGTTGCAGAAGACATTTATTAAATAAGATCTAATGAAGGGACTGTAAAGCAGGAATGCTAAACCCTTCTCATACAACCCATACAGTCTCATAAATAATTGATGTTGTGTTTCACCATAGAATTTACTCAGAAACATGTTATTTTGTGGAATGAAAAAATTAGGACAGACTCCTTTGTACACCCACTTAAGCACTAGTTTGAAACAAACCCAGAAACACTCAAGAAAAGTTTGTGGACACCAGTGTTGTAATGTATTTTGTTGAATCACCCAGAAAATTGCTGTTTTCATGTGATAGGAACACAGTAATTTATCATCATCACCTACTCCATTGTTAATTATTTCTGTTAAGAACAATTTTAGCAAGCCATATGTTAAGAATTGACAGTGATTCATAGCACACACAAGTTTATGTTCTGCAAGAGAGAAAGAAATTCTCCATTCATTGTGTACATGTTGTCCTAGTGTATGTCCTATTGCTACAAAGTGACATCCATTTTTTACTATTTCATCAACAACATGAGGTTGGGGCCATGATTGACATCTGTCTATCCATGAAGAGGCAGGTGGAGGCCAAAAGTCACTGACAAAACATAGGCAGAATCATAATCCGACCCTCCCTTAACATTAACTTCCCTGGCACATGGTCCATGTGGAATGGACTCAGGTGAAACTGCCGAACACCAATTATTTCTGTATTCTGAACTGGAGATATAATATATGTTATTCACTCTAACACAAGCTCTTTGGATGTTTTGATCACTGCTTGGTGACAGTAAATATAACAAAGTGTATCCTGGTGGACTATCAGAACAGTCACATAGGATAAGTGTTTGTCTGTGCGTGTTGTAATGCTGAGACTGAGATAAGTCCCAGATCACACGCTGATTATTTGACCACATCATGACGTCCCTATCTGATCCTTTCAGTCTGAATCCTTCTCTGTAACTTCCACTCATTATCACTCTGCCCTCATCACTTGTTTTCACTTGCTTTTCCACCATATCCCAGATGTCCACCACATCTCTCCTCATGGCCACCTGTTGTGAAGTCCCAAGTTTATCACACAGTCCCATAAACACTGACTCAGACATATGCTGTAGGGCTGTCTTTCTAATGATGAATAATAGGGAATTGATACTTAAGCTTATTAACATTTTACTCTATTAAGCTTTTAAAAATTTCTATTTCTGTCAATGTTAATCTCAAATGTTCTCCGTTTATATTTTAGTTACAGTAAGAACAAAATAGAGTATGCTAATTGTATACAAAGATAATCAATACATCACATTATTTACGATACAGACATTGAATATGTCACATTAAAAACTTACATCGGTGAAATTCTAAAGGGGTCCATTTTTATGAATATCATCAGGTGCTATATATAAATAAACGGAAAAACCATCAAATCTACTTTCATTTCATAAGGTATCAGGTATATTCGCCCTACCTGACCTGTTTGCGTGATTTGCCATAATTCACGTTAGCCCTGACTGTACCATTCGCCATATATCCCGATCGCCCCGTCGTTTAAAGGTGATTTCTTCTTCCTTTTCAATTTTTTTTATTGAAATATATAATAACTAAATGTTCTTTCCATCGGTGCTCATTGACTTGATTCGCGATATTAAGGTAATTCCACCCTCCTATGATGTCATAGGTTTTTGCAAAAACTGTAATAAGTTTAAATTCATACCTTTTATAACAATATTTCTTGGAAGAATGCTTTACAATAGGTGTAATGATAAATATTGTTCAGTTAAAGAATTTAAAAAATGCATATTTTCTATATTTTTTTTTTCATCATTTATTTCCCAGACCTATAACAATAGCTGATAAGTAGGGCAGCTGCCAGGGATGGGGCCCTGACTAAGCTCCCTCTATAACAATAGATTATAATAGTCCTACAACACCACGCAGGGTGCTTTATTATTTAAATACAAAGTCACACGTAATTTTACATCTAAATCAAATTGGAAATCAAATAATATAAGTATATATAAATATGGAATCAGTTTTCGTGAAAATATGACAATAAAATGTAAATATATAACTATGAAAAGATCATTATATTATTATATTAATCTGTACTTAGGAAAACAAGTAACAGTTAATCAAAATTCTGTAGCATATCTAATGTTAATTTTAAATTTCTGTCGAAGTTACTCTTATCATTTCTTAAGAATTGAAAGTTTGATTTCATTTCTTTCTTGAAATCATTCAAAAGTGCTGAATTTGTAATATTTTTATTTTCATACTTAATGCTGTTTCTTGTTTTCCATAGTGACCACTTGTATATATAAATCAAAGTGTTAATACAAATTCGAACATTTTTGGGTTCTCCAGCAAATCCCAATAAAACAATACATACATCAATTTTGACTTGATTTGCTACAGAGATTTTTAACATTATATTTTGTACCAAATCTAAAAGTGTTTTGACATGTTTACATTCATAAAATAAATGTTTCTGACTCTCAATATTTGATTTACAGAAAAAACATTTACCATTTGATAAACCCATTTTGCTGAATTTTTCTTCAGTGTATAAGATATTATGCAAACATTTCCATTGAAATTCTTGAATCTTTTGTTTTAACCTAACTTCATAAATTGAGCCCCAAATCTTTTTCCATGTAATTTCAATTTGCATCAATTTCTCCCATTTTTGTTAAGATTTTGGAGTGATATTTTTGTTTAATACTCTTTGTATATCTTTGAGTTTTATATCTTCGAAATTTATGAACTTATTTGTTTTTCTTACAAATAAAAAATTATCAAACATCACAAAAAAATTATTTATTTCATTATCTATTCTATTTACAGTATTTCTCCCTTCTAGAATGTCAATATAGGTTTTAGGTATAGCGGTTTTTATTTTACTGTATTCAAAAATCCAACTTCTTTTATCAAGTAGTTTTGAAAATATGTAAGCATTAGTTTTAAAAGTCTTAGTATCATTATCCCAAATATCTCCAATAGTTTGTAGACCACATTTAATAAAAGACTCTATATTTAGGCTTTTTCCTCGGAATTGTATATCTTTATTTCCAAAAATCTGACATTTTAAAAATTCATCTTTGCTTTCTGGTGGAAAGTGTGATCTAAATTCACTGTATGCCAATAATGCATTTTTATAAAATGTGGGTAGTTTATTAAAGCAATTGCAAATAAAATATTTTCTATAATTAATCAATTTTTCAATCTTAAAAAAATGTTGACAAGGGCAATAACTCCTTCTAAGGTCTCTTCATTCAGGAATTTGCTTTATTGTAAAAAAGTTTCCCTGATATTCTCAATTTAAAAGTATCTTTTAAGTAGGAAGTATTTAGGAACACTCAGCATCAGAATTATGCATTTTAACCAGTTTTTACATATTTTTCATCATACTGTTTACAAAAAAGTGCGATTTTTAACGTTTACATACACTTCCGTTTATTTATGTTTTGCATCTTAAATAATATGGTAACCTATACATTTTTTGCAATAATTGGAAAGTTTAAAGTATATTAATTGAAAATAAATGCAGTTTTTGTACTTTGAACCTATAAAATTATGAGGGTGGAAACACCTTAATATCAATTACAACGATGCGGACTTATATTTGCACTCAATAAAAACACTTTCTTTGTCAGTTTTTATAATATGCCAGGATCGATAGATCCGAGGCGTATATTATTTTGTCCTGTCTGTTTATCTGTCTGTCTGTTGTCAACTTTAACCTTCGACATAACTTTTGAACGATAAGAGATAGAGACTTCATATTAGGTATGCGTATTTCACTTCTTATGTTCTTTCCATTGATACCAAGGTCAATGCCTTTATGACTTTGACTGTGACTTACATCTTAAAAATAGCTTTTTCGAACTTTTGCCATAACTATTGAACCGTGTAAGATAAGGAGTTCATATTAAGGTTTCGTCAAAGGTCAACATATCTAAAAAAAATATTGTAACAATAGCTCCAAAACTATGTATGGTATAAAGTTGAAACGTTTACAGTTGGTAAATATATCATTGATTAATAAATAGAAAGTATCACTTGATAACAAATATTTTAAATAAAGATTAATTGTATCAGAAATTTGCATATTTTTAAAACAAGAGGCCCACGGGTCTTATAGGTCACATGAGCATTCTGCAACAACTTTCCAGTTATTGAATTTGATTCATGTTTTAAGCCCGATGCTATATGGCATTCACAAATTTGAAAGAGGCACCATTGATCATCATAACAATACACTTAGCAGTTGCTTAGCTTGGTTTATTGATTTAAATATGCCCAATAATAAGTTCATAGGATCTTCATGAACGTTTCATGAACATTTCATGAATAAAATTCATGAAAAATTCAAGGTAATTCATGAATTATTCATGATCACCTCGCAGGGGTACTGAATACCCATACGCAAGGTAGGGAAAAAAATTCATTCCAACTAATCAGTAATATTCAGCAATAATCAGTAATGCCCCTAGTAACACTGTGAAATAAGCCCCTGACCCTAGGTCCACACATTGCACAAATTTTTAAAAAGGCACCGTTAAAATTGCCTATCAAAAAATAAATAAATGTTTTATAAATACAAAGGAGCAGATTTCAAACAATTAATTCATTTTCAGTATATAAGTAGAGCCCCACCCCCACCCCTGACCCTGGGGCCCTGAAATTCAAAATTTTGCAAGATTAGGGCCCTTGCCCATCATAACTAGGTAGTTCATCTGCTTCATACCCAGAGACAGAGAAGAAAATTTTCAAAGATTTAAGGACATACGCAACGTACCTTACCTACTGATAGATTTCAAAGATATTCCAAACTTAAACTTATAATATAATTACATGTTCATTGACAAAAACTCAGCATGTCTTACCAGAGATTTTGGAAAGATATCGAATTTTGAAAATTTTTGCATTATTCGAATAAAAATGTACAAAAATTATAAAACACAAATTCCAGATTTTAATTTATCAAAAATTGGTTTAGAAGAGGTGTACAAATCCATATATAGACATTTAAAATATTGCACACAGGTCCTTCATTTAGTGGAACTCTTCAACTCCAGGGAAGGACCCCAAAAAGTTCAAACTATGTTGCGTGTGACCTTAATGTATATTCACTATATAATCAAAAGAGCCCCCCAACACCACAACCCCTGACCCTGGGACCATAAAATTCACAATTTTGGTAAAAGCACTCTTGCTCATCTTAACTATGCACTTCGTTGGTTTATTTAATACCTAGGAGCAGAGAAGAAGATTTTCAAAGAATTCATGTATTTTTACAATATAATCTATAGAACCCCCCCCCCCCAACACCAGAAGCCTTGACCCATGGACCATAAAATTATTGGTAGAGGCACTCTTGCTTATCATAACCATGCACTTAGTAAGTTTATTTAATACCTAGGAGCATAGAAGGAGATTTTCAAAGAATTTGTGTATTTCCACTATATAATTAATAGAGCCCCCCCCCCCACCCAACACCAGAACTCTTGGCCCTGGGGCCATAAAATTCACAATTTTGGTAGAGGCACTCATGCTCATCATAACTATGCACTTAGTTAATTTATTTATATCTAGGAGCAGAGAAAAAGATTTTCAAAGAATTCATGTATTTTTACTATATAATCTATAAAGACCCCCCCTACCAAAAACCCCTGACCCTGGGGCCATAAAATTCACAATTTTTATAGAGGCACTCTTGCTCATCATAACTATGCACTTAGTTAGTTTATTTAATACCCAGGGGCAGAGAAGAAGATTTTCAAAGAAATCATGTATTTTCACTGTATATAATCAAGAGAGCCCCGCCCTAACACCAGAACCCCTGACCCTGGGACCATAAAATTCACAATTTTGGTAGAAGCACTCTTGCTCATCATAACTATCTACTTAGTTGGTTTATTTAATACCCAGGACCAGAGAAGAAGATTTTCAAAGATATTATGCATTATCACTACCTACTTATTTAGCCCTGCCCTAGCACTAGAACCCCTGACCCCAGGGCCATGAATTTCACAATTTTGGTAGAGGACTCAATGCTGATTACAATCATGCAAACAGTTTGATTGCTTGATGTCCAGGAGTAAAGAAGAAGATTTTCAAAGATTGCATTAATTTTAGTGGTTTTGGCCCCACCCCTCAGGCCCCAGGGGGGCAGGGATCATAAAATTCACAATTTGTGTTCCTTTCACATATAGATGCTTTGTGCCAAATTTGGTTGAAATTGGTTCAGTGGTTGCAGAGAAGAAGCTGAAAATGTTCAAAAGTTTACGAACGACGTACGACGTACGACGAACGACGACGGACGAAAACAGATAGCAATAGGTCGCCTGAGTTTACTCAGGTGACCTAAAAATGCACCCACTTTATTCTGTCATTTTTGTGAAAACCATCATTGCAGAAATAATATATGTTTATCATTGTAGGGCAAGTTGGACATGAATGGTCACTGAAAGGCTGTTATTGAAAGCATGACATGTATAAAGACAAGACGTATCCCTATAAAATCCGCCATTTGCAATGTACTTTCACTTTCAATTCTTAACATTTGGACAAAATAAACAGGGAAAACAACTTTCCAGAGAAGTCCAACTTGCCCTTCGTTGATAAACATATTTCTGAAGTGATGGTTTTAACTAGGAGCACGGAATAAATTAGGTCATTTTTGAAAATATATATATATGCATTTTTTAAGAAGAAATTTTCTCAATTATTATTTTTTCCAAGTATTTTTTTTATCAAGACATACTTTCTATCTGTTAAACAACAAAAAATTGATAAACTGTAAAAGTTTAAACTTAATATCTCATATAGTTTTGGGGCTATTGTAAAAACAAATTTTTGAACAAGTTGACCTTTGACGAAACCTTAAGTATGTTTACTCCTCTTATCACTCTTTCAAATGATAGCAAGGTGAATGACCTTGAAACTTTGACTTTGACGTAGATGCTAAAAATAATTTTTAGGAACTTTGATGCCACCGGACACATAGTGTTTCACAAACACATCTTGATTTAAGAGGCATAGGAATATTTGATATTTTATTGAAAAAAAATTGAAATTAGTTCACATGGAATAATGTAATATAATTTCTTTGAAATTTGCTTATATTAATTTTAGTAAAATATACTTTTGTTTCGTGTTCTTTAATTTCCACATGTAAACCATTGAATTTGGGCCAGAAACAAAGAACTGCAATTTCGAAAACATTTTTAACAGGACTATAATAATTAGAATCGATACACTAAAGCTTAATTTTAAACAAAAATTAACTACTTTATTTACAAAATAGAATTCAATTTCGTCTCCAAACGTTAATATCTAGATCAAAATTGGCTTTATTATATTCAGGTTGAATCCAAAGGCATTTAACCTTATTTTTTTTCTTATAATAAAAAAATATACCCCTACCTAATAATAAACAAGCAAGGTATCCATCGGGACCGCTATTTGGATTTTCGAACTCGTTATTCAATTGTATTTTCCTCTGAAACTCCCTAAAATAATTTCTAACTTACGGCCAGTGCAACCAGAAGGGCTTATTTCCCTTGCAAATATTAAAAATCCCTCTTCAAACTCGATCGACTACTTCAACAATGCGAGAAAACAGCTTTTTTCTGCAAACGTTAACGTTCGCCATAACTGTTGAACCATGAAAATAAACACTTCATATATTGGTATACATAGATGTGCACTCTACTAATTAGGCTCTTTCCAATTATACCAAGGTCACAATTGCTTTGTGACTTTGACTTTGACCTATAAGCGAATAATTTTTTTGTCTTCAAACTATAACTTCGCAATAACTTTTGAACTAAGAAAGACAGAAACTTCATATTTATAAGACGCATACTCCACGCATGAAGCTTTTTCATGACACCAAGGTCAATGACCTTTTTCATTGCCTGTGACCTATATGCTAAAAATAGCTTTTTTGAACCTTCATCATAACTTCTGAACTATGAGGGATATGACTATATTTGGTATGCATACTCCATTTATCAAGTTCTTTCAAATGATACCATGGTCAATGACCTTGTGACCTCGACTGTGACCTACTGTAAACCAACTTTTATTCGCGACGACTTTATTTCGCGATTTACTGGGAGTAAAGTTGTTAGCGGCGATTAATTTTCGCGATCAAGCTTTTTTTGGAACTATTTTTAATAGAAAAAGAGACTTAAAGGACCCGTTCGCGACGAGAAATATTCGCGATGACAAGGTTTTCGCGAACCTCGCGAAAATTTCGCGCACGCGAATAAAAGTTGGTTTACAGTATATGCTGAAAATAGCTTTTTCGAAGGTAGTTGCCGCCGGGTGCATAGTGTTTCACAAACACTTCTTGTTAAGTTTCTCAATTTTTTTCATTGAAATTTAAAAAATGATGTTTTTCTATTCCCTTACATGGAGGAAATAGCGTTTATGATAACATTAATATATTAGCATCAATCCATATCTTTTTTTACAGGCATAGATGAAAGAAGCCACTTTTCCCTTTTTCAAACAGTTTTACAATGACAGTTGATTTCATATAAAAATGTTGAATCCCTTTTCCTCCACAAGATATTTAAGGAAAGTTTTCGATCACCCTCCCCATCTTTAAAAAAAACGATGCTGCGCACATGTTAAACATGGAAAAATGTAAGATTAATAAAAAGGATTTTCAAAGATTGCATTTATCTTAATGCTTTTGGTCCTACCCCTCAGGCCCCCGGGGGAGTGGCACATACCATGAAATTAACAATTTTTTTCACCTTCACCCTATGGGGCTTTATGCAAAATTTGGTTGAAATTGGTTGGTAGGATGCAGAGAAGAAGCTGAAATGTTCAGATATAATAATAACGCACGACGAAAGACGAAACAGATAGCAATAGTTTACACAGGTGAGCAAAAAATGGCCCAGATTGTTTTTTCGATATCAAAAGGACAAACACAGAGATTCAAACATTCAACATACTAAGTAATAATTACATTTTCCCGATGATAATTTGAAAGTAAAACATAGGTATGCAGAGATTACAGAGCTCTCCTCAACGAATGTTGTCTTGAAGTAAGGCAAAGTCACACAATTACCCAAAAAAGAGTGTGCATTCAAAATTGCGAAATTTATGCAATTTTGATCTAATACTTTACAATAGACCTATATATAAAAACTTCAAACTAGTTCTTCATCACGAAAACGGTATTAAAATCCAGCATCTGAAGCCTTGATGCATCATTTGTGTTTGCTTTGGTTTATAAAAGCCTTATAGTTTCTTGGTAACCTGCACCCAGAATTGTACCTGGTCGATTATCTGTAAAATGTATGTCGAATTCAGCATCCAAAGCAAGCCCATAAGTGTGCATCCTAAGACGCATCATCCATACAAGTTGTTCAACATAGGGCTCATACAGTTAGTTACTTGGAAATGAAACCTGCATAAAAAACTAACCTTTACACTCATCCAGAAAATGTAGGTCAGATTCAGCATCCGAAACCGGTCTGGTAGAATGCATCCTTAGATGTATTATCCATGCAAGTTTGGTCATTAAAGAGATAAAAGTTACTTGGAAATGAATCCTGCACCAAAAAACTTTAACCTGTTCACTCATCCGGAAAATATAGGTCAGTTTCAGCCTCCAAAGCACAGGCACTTGTTTCTGTAATAAATTTTTGACCCATAGTATAATAATAACACGTTATACTATGGGTCAAAAATTTATTACAGAAACAAGTGCCTGTGGTATGCATCCTCAGATGTATTATCCGTGCAAGTTTAGTCGTAACTTTGAAATGAAACATGCACCAAAAACTTTAATCTGTTCACTCATCCAGAAAATGTAGGTCAGATTCAGCATCCAATGTAAGTCTGGTAGTATGCATCCTAAGATGTACCATCCATGCAAGTAGGTACATCTTAGGATGTATACTACCAGACTTGCTTCGTATGCTAAATCTGACCTACATTTCCTGGTTGTCGAATCCCACTGTGGGACGTGGAGACCGGTCCTTCGGATGAAACTGTATAAACCGAGGTCTGAAGCAAGCCTGGTAGTGCACATCCTTCGATATATAATCCATGCAAGTTTGATCAACATAGAGCTTATAGTTACTCAGAAATGAGACCTAATCTAGTCAGTTTTTATGTTATGTTTTAAAATTTTTCAGTCATACTTTGTGAATGTTTCACAGAAAAAATATTTTATTCAAAAAAAGTAATTAAAAAAGCCTTCTGTAGGTAACACAGTACGGATGAGGGGCCAAGCACCTACATGTGTATGAGGCTACTCTGTGTAGTAATGTGGCATTCATACACGTGTTTAGTTATAAAGCTCAGTAATCGTCACCTAATAAAGATAAAACACAGCCTTGATAAGACTTGTTTATTAGATTTCTTGTCAAGCATATAACAATTTGTTGGTCCTCATAAACAATTATAAATTTGTCACTAGCTTTACACGTTTTATGGTACTTTATAGAAAGAATGACGCTCGTTTGTTGGTTTTGTAAAACCACAAAAAACAAAACAACCATACATATACAAAAGTATAGTCGCCCGGGCTGAATATCAGCTTGGATACATGTACATGGTCCAGATACATTATAGAAATGTCATGTCATGATACTGGTCAATACAACAGATATTGTGACGTATGTAATACTGAGCAAATCTAGTCTGTGCAGGGGAAAGTGGCGGATCTCATTTCTTTTTAAATATTCTTCGACACACCACGTTGTTGATATAAACTGTCTGCAATACAAAAAAAAAAAAAAAGAAAAAAAAATTAATTAAGTCATTAACTTAAACAAAAAATCTAAATGAAGGAAGACTTAAGATGGCATAATGAGTCAATATCAAAAGATAAATGAATATACGACATATTGTACTTAGTATATCATTAGTATACAGGCTGTTGTATTGCATTCTTATGTTGAACGTTACATATCTCGGAAGCTTTTGAGGGGTAATATTACAAGCAAGTAGTAGATGGGGAATGCAGATTAAAGTGTTTTTGGCAATGCAAAATAATACATGCTCGTTAATGCCTAAAATTCTCAGTTATAAATTGAAATATCCAGAATTTAAATTTAAATAAGCTTTTTTTATCACCCTCCCCCCCCCCCCTCAAAATCCCCCCCCCCCCCCTCAAAAAAGGACTAAAAGTTTCATTTTATAATATCATGAATATATTCCCTCCACGCACTTTTAAAAAAGCAAATTAGCAAGCAGGCAAGGATGTTTAAAGTACTATAGTGTGCATTTATTTGTCGTGTACACATGAATGCAGACTTGGGTAAGCGGAGCTAATATCTACCATAAGTAGTTCCCCATTCACCAACTCTCTCTCCACGCGGGTGGCCTTGCCCTTTGACCCCTCCGTCGGTTTGGCCTCTGTTATTAGTTTCCCGTCTTTCCAGGTCACCGTTGCCTGTAATGTGTTAGAGTGTTAGTAAGTGACATAAATTGTAATGATTACCATGATCAGCTGCCCGTCCACCAACTCTCGAGTAACTTTGGTTTCCTTCGCCTTTGACCCCGCTGTCGGCATGGAATGTGTGACTAATTTACCCTCAGTCCACTTAACGACCGCCTTCCGAGAGGAAATAACATTGTAAGTGTCAGACAGAGAAGTTGAGTTATTCAGGAAATTGATGTTTAAATTTGAAAAAATGTACAGTTTACAAATACTAATATTTACAAAGAAAAAATCAATTACATGCTACTTGTACATTACACATTTTGCAGCTGGATTTCCGGGGAAGGGGAATCTCAGATTATTCATTTAAAGAAAAAATATTAAAACCGTTATAACACGGTCCTCTCTTTAGAAAACATGGATCATTACTCGATATAGTAAAATGGTAAGTAGTCATAACAATTTCTGTAGGAAAGAGGCTATATGTGCCTAGTGGGGTAGTCCTATTCTTATAACTTTATTTGAATTATATCCTTATGTCCTCCATAAAGATTTTTTATTTCCCATCAATGCTAGACACTGTATGATTTTTACCCATGACAAATCCCTTTCTTCCATTCCTCCTTAGCTCCGCTACAGATCCTCTGCCCCTTTAGCCCCCTCTTTTCTGCCCCCTACCTTTTTGTCACGTGATCTTGTTACCTTCATTGGGTTATCCTGAGGATCGCTGGACTCCACCTCGGTATCCAGGTGAAATTTATGGTCGGAATCTTTAGGCCCCTTGGTGTGGATCCGCACCTGTCCATCCTCAACAGAGATCGTCATAGTGCTGCTGGCGGCCGCGGCTAACTTCCGGAGCACAAAGTTCACACCTAGAAAAAAATGTTTGATTTTTCTATCGAGAGTAATTATATTGAAATATCATTAATATACATAAAAAAAATAATGGCAACTTTTATCCATTCGTCATTTGAATATAAAAAATTCAAAAGGGTGAAGATAAGAAACAGCGATAAAACTTCTAAAATAATATCCAAATACATGTAGCGGTAATACAGATCTGTGGAGAGGAAATCAACTCAAATCGGAAAATTTAGAGGTGGAATCGGGTGCCTGGAGGGAGTAAGCATCCCCTGTTGATTGGTCACATTCACCGTGAGCTGGATGTATAGATCAGAAAGACGAACATTGTAACCGTAGTCAAAGTCAGTATAAAACAAAGGCCAAATACATATGTACATGTATTTTGCTAACTAGGCCATTATAAAGACAATAGAATTTATGAAAATTAATGTTGACTTTTATTGAGGTTGTTAAAATCCATGTAACATCAATTTATCTGTTAGTAACCTGCATCGGTTTAAGAAACTTATTTTAATCTAATCATGTTCATGAGAATCGATTTAGTTGGGAGATGTAAACATTAAATGCAGGTGTGAGTGGGATATTACTGTAACTACATAAATATAAAGAAAGTTGACGATGGAAAAAATGAAATCATCTCGTTTGTCATACGTACAGTTGAAATTGTACCGTACGTATTTAATGCTTATTCTTATCTACACTTTGACATTAATGCCAATAGTTTGTCTTCTTCTGGTAATTTTTTCTAACTGCATCATTTCATATAAATTAATGTATTTACTACATATACTGGCGGTCGTTATCTAGAGTATATGATATCCATCCCATTTATTCAGTAGTTCCGGAAAACTTAACAGTCTGTACCAGTTTGAATACAGACTTTGACAAATAAATCATAAAACAGATGCAGTTAGATATAAAACCCTAGTATAATATGAAGCGGTCTGGGTTCGTTGACCCGACCTCCTGCGACTCAAGATCGACCCCGGTATGTATACCATTAAACCCAATTGCTAGGCATAGTCCGTGTGATTCAGGTCAGGATGAGTTCGGTCTTGAGTTTTGCCTGAATACAGTTAAATAGGATAACCTAAGATTTTGTACTCAATCATTGTGTTGACCTCCAAAACAGCATATTTAGTATATTTTATGTCCCTCTCGGTCTTCCATTAAATTGTTTTTCACCAAGCACTATATACACTGGCGGATCCAGAAATCTCGCAAAGGGTTAAGGGATAAAGTCACATACACACAATGATTTATTAAATCTTATATGTATTTTTGAAACAAAGGGAAGGGAGGGGGATTCAAGTTACCCTTCTCCCTAATCCTCCTGTGAGATATAATCCAGAACTATATCACATGTATCTATGATACTATTTTTAGAAACCATTGTCCAGTCCTGGCTTATCTGTATTATAACACTAGCAGACTGATCTTCGCAAGCCGAGGGTGAAGATTTCTCCTCTTTTCAACCAAAGAGGATCGAAAGGAGCGGATCGTCACCCTTGGCTATGGAAGCTGTAGCAGACTTGTCTCTGATAAACTGATAAATCTGTGAAACCAAATCCTTCGTGCTATCGATCGCTGATGACGAGGCAACTGAACACGCCCCGATAGATACAAGGTCAACGGAGCCTTGGGGAGGTGGTAATGAGGGAGAATTTCAAGATACAAAAAAACGACACTTACCGATTTCTTTTAAGTATTCATCCAAATTCTCGTTCCTTTCCAGAACCCATACACCTGCTATTGTCTTCTCAATTTCCGCGAGAGCCATGTTTGACCAGTTGTGGATTTACACTAACAGGTCGAAGGTTTCCGATATCATCAGATCATAGAACGTGTACGCACATTGCCCCGAGCCACTGTTTGTTTAATGTTGACAGACAAACCTAAGGTGACAAAGTAGGACGTCTGTCGCAGTCAGTACTACTTAGTGCAATTCTTAATGTCCGATTCAGCCTGTTTTTATATGAAAAAAATTATTTTACCCTGACCCCATTATTATAAGGCCTATAGGTCCTTTGTTTAGGAGCTGTATACACACGTGAAGTGAGTGTGCTTTTATTACGTAACCGCTCATTCTGGCGTTTCTGAACATTGTAATATTCGTCAGCCGGAATAGCTCAGTTGGGAGAGCGTTAGACTGAAGATCTAAAGGCCCCCGGTTCAATCCCGGGTTCCGGCACGGAACACTCCGGCGGCTGACAGCCACACATTTTTAATTTTTATCAAAAAAGAATTTTAGATCCCCGTTCTTCCTCCGTTCAGGATTCGTTTTCTTTTCTTAATTTTAGAGATTGATCACAAGTTTTTTTCTCTCCAAATTTTACAATTCTTATATCTTTTATATGACAGTTTTCCCCTCTTTTTCTGTCACTGGCAAAGAGTTCTTCAAGAATTTCATCCAGCTGATATATCATTGTATATTGTATCATAATTAATATTATGTAAATACTAAGTATTGGAATCGGAAGTCAAATCGAAATTTAATAATTTGTATATATGCTTGCGATGATGAATTACGCTGGAGGGTTTATCAACAAATTCGTTTCAACATGAAAATTAAGGTGAAGATAACGAACTGTGATCAATCGATCTAAACATGGACCTCCGGGAATTCCAGAGATGGATCAGGTACATAGCAGGAGAAAACATCCCCTGTCGACTGCGCGGCCATGTTGTATATATTGTATTTACTGCCACCCGGAAGTATTTGGACGAAAAGTGGACAGAGGGATGGTATTAATTTCTTCAGAAACCGGAAAAATAATCATACGTGTAAGTTCGAAATTACAAGTCTGAGTTTCTGATTACATAAAACACTAGACTGTACAAACCCTTTTATTACACAATGCCACAATATTATATATTATATTAATGATAATTAATCTGAGAAATTAAGATTTTTTGAAAGTCGTCTTCGCAATCACCCCATCGCAAGTTGCCGTCTGAAACAAGATAAAAATTGATTACGTGTATAAAATATTTAACTGAATTGTTTAACAAAGGAAATTATCTTCCCATTATTTACTATCAAGTATTATTCAGACAATTAAATTTCATTTAATATTTAGTGCGGTAGCAGTTATTTTTTTTTCCAGCAAATATGCTTCTTTTGTTTCGAGATCTTCCTTTTTTGTCCCCATCAGTAGCCTGTTTAGTTGTTGTTTATAAATGAAGGTCTCATTGCCAAATTTCATAATGGTTCCAAAAATTGAAATATGTCATCAAGTTTGACCTTGACCTCAGACCTTGATATTAGAGATGATAAAAAATTATCTCGATATCTGTTCCAGAAGACATACATCATTATCTACCAAAGTGCAATACCACTATTACCGTGCAGAATGAAACCTTTTATAGTACATGTATTTCTTTTTGGACTTTTCTTTTTTCTGTGAAAGATAGCATTTTCTTAAAATTTCATCAAACTTGCTTCAAAATACTTTTATCTTACAATGGCTAAACACTTACTTGTATTAGATTATCTCCCTCTATTTCTCTTATTACCACATTGTCTTTAGATTTACCATCTGTAGCTTTTAATTCAATCTTCATTTTTCCATCAGAGTAGGTCACTTTTGCCTGAAATATAAAAATATAAACAAGTAAATATTTTTACCTTTATAAATGCTGCGGAAATGCAAATGTGTTTTATGTTGTAACGAAGTTTTACATGTAAGCTTCAATTAAATAACTAAGTATCCAAAAAATCAAAACAATTTTTTTTTAAAATCTAAGAAGTCAATTTACAAAGTTGAAAAATAAATGTACGACTAAACTAAGTGATCTTAAAAATAATTTGTTTGTCTTTTTATTGTTACAAGAAGAAAAATAGTTTATTTTATTAGATGTATATCTTCTTCAACATTATACTTTTTATTTATTAGGTAACGTTTGGTATTACACATTTTGTCTTTAAAATAACACTTGTACGCTGACGTCACTTCTTATACGGGTACCTTGTAATTTATTATGACGTCAGCTTGAAATTGGCACCTTGTATTATGACGTCGCCTCTCTGACAGTACTTGTATTTATGACGTCACATATTTAAGTTGTCTGTAATCCTGTAATGGTTTTTATGACGTGACTATTTAAGCATTGAATTCATATTTTTGGCTGTCTTCGGTCCTATAACACACCTGGCCGTGCCGACAAATTGAATACCGCGCGTTAGCGCGGTATGATAAATTTGTCGGCACGGCCAGGTGTGTTATAGGACCGAAGACAGCCAAAAATATGAATTCAATGCTTATATTTACATTCTCTAATTTTCCTGCTTCATAATTACTGATTTCGTTAATCTTTAATGTGAATTTAGCGCCCTTCAAAACTGACGTGGTTAATAGACGTAAGAGCCGTTTGTGACGTCAGATGACGTTGCAAAGTTAAATAACGCAAACAAACATTGCGAGGAAAAAAAGTGACAAATTACTTTCAAACGCATATTTGTAGTAATTTTACGTTAATTTAACAGGATGATAGTTTTTGATTAAATTGAGTCAACACATTGTACATTTTGGTGTTCCTAGATTATAGAAAATGCATATAGTTCCTACTGTGTATTCTATCGCGCGGTGACAAGGTTTCGCGTGTGTTATAGAAATTTGAATGTCGTGGATTTCTTATGAATTTCATAAGGAAAAATACACGGATTGTAAATATATTGTATTGTATTGTCTTTAAGCTGACCTTGTATTTATGATCCTCTTCTGATACTTCGATCTCTTCATCCAGGGCAAACTGGTTCCTTACTTCCTTCATCGGGAGTTTCCGGACAAACTCCAGCTTTCCGTCTTTCACCGTGATGATCAGGTTTGGTTTCAGCACAGAGGCTGCCTTCCGTTTGATGACATTTACACCTATTTTTATCAATAGAATGCAGGGAATCAGATTTACTAAAATATTTTGGGGGAGACAGTTATTATCAGACTGGGTAAAGAATGATTTCTGTTTTATGTATGAAATAAGTAGGGAACAGTATTTGAGCTCAAAAGTCCATTAAAAGTTACAAAAGGAGCGGAGCAAACATGAACCTCCAAATGAGTTCAGGTGCCATGGAGGAGTAAGCATCCCCTGCAGACCATTCACACTCGCCGTGTGCTCCTTATCATTTTCGAGGAGAGATTGAGAAAACAATATCATAACTTGACATAAAGTCACGCTAATTGAAGTCTTAATAACATTACAATATTATATATTTTCAAAGACTGCATACATGTTCAGTTCATCTATCTATAAAGCACAATCTGTATTTTGTATACTTCTTCACGATGTTTCCTTCCTAAAGGCATCAATCTTTGCGTATCCTAATATTTTTACAAGAAACATCAAGTCAAATGCATATTGTTCATGCATGCAATATAAATCATTGATACGTTGTTCTAAAGTGCCTACCCATATGCAAGGAAAAGGAACGATGCAATGGGCCATTGCTAATCGATAAAAGAATCTAATCCTTTCCACGCCCTCAACTATTTGTTGAGAGGACGTTCTAAGGAGAGGTTCTGAGTTTTAAAATTAAAAACTTGTGTCAAATCCTTTTGTTGTAACATCTTAACAACAAAATATTTTCCTACCATTTGTGTCCAACTGTCCATGGTACCGATTTTTTAAAAAAATGAAAAATTCAACTAGACGATGTTTTTGGCATTATCTTCCAAATAAAAAAGTCCAACCCCGACACCCCGCCCCTCTACATTCTCAGATGTTGTCGGGCAAAAATAACTAAAGAAGTCTGCTCGCTATGGTGGAAATCTACCCTTCTTTCTCATTTGGTTTCCTCGGCTCTTCTACATAAACCTGTAAGCCTATACCTGATTACATCGATCTTACCCATGGCTTCCAGGAATGGTTCCACGTTCTCTGTTTGTACACACTGCCAGTTCCCCTCAAACCTGCTCTTGATTTCCTCCAATGCCATGATTTCCCGCCTCTGAGTGAGGTAGAACAGTTTTCTGTCTGTCCTTTATATCTATCTAACCCGTTCTCCCTTCTCACACCGACAGCTCCGGATGAATTAAAGAATCAATTCTATAAATATTAATGGTCATTTTAAAATACACTCTCAATTTTAATCCCCAGTACGTTGCAAAATACCATTGATTGACCAGAGAAATATATGCCGAGGAAACGCCATGTTAAATAGTGATTTAAAAATTGAAATGTATATATATATTCCATAAAGGGCGTTTCAAAAATTCCTATTAACCACAACTTTCTTTCATTCTTAAAAAAATTAAAAAAAAAAAAAACAAAAACAAAAAAAAAAACAAAAAAAACCAAACAAAAAGAAACGAAAAAAAGTGTTATGTTCGAAGAATCAATCTTGATATTAATAGGGTCTTAAAAGTATTGCTTGAAAAGAAATGGGCAAGTATTGAAAAAAGTTGATGAATCAGTAAGGCACCAGATCAATATATATATTTTTAATTCCTTGAGCAAACTTTATTAAGTCAATATAAAATTCCAATATGACAGACCTACTCTTGTTAAGGTGACAGAACTTTCTTCTACCTGTAGTCATAAGTTATAAGCTGTGTAATGAAACTCAGTTTATACTGTCTTACATTTTCACAAAAATTAATGACCAGTGTAACGTGCAAGGGAGGTCACTGCCTGTGAACCCCCGCAGGCTCGTACCCGTGATAAAAACGGATAGCCTTGAGATGCTGCAAATATGTACAATGCGCAGTCTTGATCACTTGGTACTGCGTATATAAGGTCTTTACTGGTAGCGAACAAGTGTCACTGGCAGGGAAGTCCACACACCAGCGCACTTCTACAAGAGACAAGCAGGGATGACCGCACACTTGCCCTTGCGCAGTGACAAGCAGGGATGACCACACACTTGACACTAATACGGTTCTAGTCTAGAGACACTGGCAGGGATGTCCGCACACCAATGCTCTACCACAAGATGCAGGCAGGGATGTCCACACACCTGATCTTGCGCAGCAACAAGCAGGGATGTCCGCACACTTGCTGCTAGGAGATGCCAATCACAGAGCAGGGATGACCACACACTCTGTCAAGCAATAAGCAGGGATGACCGCACACCTATCACTTATCACAGTACAATATAAGCAGGGAAGTCCGCACACTTGTATGCACTAACAAGATTTGTCGAGTTTGACCTCTAGAACCTCTCGCAATCCTCGCCAGTAAAAATCCTATATATCCTAACACCATCTAAAATACTTAGTGATTATTTATTTACAAAGTAACTAAAACACGAATCAAGCTTCCAATCAACCAATCTTCAGTAATCCAACTAGTGTAACATACAATGATTATTATTGATCACTTTAATTCAAATTCAACACTAATTAAGTATTTATTTTCGATGTATATAATAAGTAATTAAAAATAACAAGGGCGATAACTTTCGCTATAATAAACATATAGGAAACAGCTTTCCGTTTCATCAGCATTTCTAAATCCGTCAATTGGATTATTTAAATATATTTTCTTTTTTTCGCTGGAAATTGCCCGACCTGACTTTGTTTGGAAAATTATTACGTATTTTCCCACGAGTTTTCTGGACATGCAATCTTCGTTGTAATAATTATATATTATTTCTTACATATCTAATAAGTTGCATTTTCTTCAGTCATTTCTTATTTATATGACTAGTCCCTGGTAAATAAAGAAACCAAACTTTTCGGTACATATTAAAGAATTTTATTGACAAATAAACAATTTCAAAAATCATATACAAAAACATAAACAGATCTAGGACTTCTTGAATGTTGTTTTCGCTGTGACTCCATTGCAAGTTGCAGACTGAAATAATGAAAGAAACTGAACTTAACAACAGTCAATAAATCAACTAAAAATTTATGTTTAATTGTTTGAATTAATAAAAAAGAAATAGTGCTTGGATAAGATAACCTCCCTTTATTTTACATTGACTGATCATTAACTTGGATTAGATTATCTTCCTTTATCGTACATTGACTGATAACTTACTTGAATAAGATTACCCCCTTCTATCTCTCTGACTACGACATTGTCTTTAGATTTACCATCCACCGCTTTGAATTCCATTTTCATTTTTCCTTCAGAGTATGTGAACATAGCCTACAAAAAAATATAGAGTCACCTTCACAAAGGCAAAAATGTCCTATAAAAATTAACAGTCGGACTCTATACCTTGACTTGATACAATGGGATAGGGCAAGTTTTATACTGGGACTCTATACCCTGACTTGATACGATGGGATAGGGCAAGTTTTATACTGGGACTCTATACCCTGACTTGATACGATGGAATAGGGTAAGTTTTATACTGGGACTCTATACCGTGACTTGATACGATGGGATAGGGTAAGTTTTATACTGGGACTCTATACCGTGACTTGATACGATGGGATAGGGTAAGTTTTATACTGGGACTCTATACCCTGACATGATACGATGGGATAGGGTAAGTTTTATACTGGGACTCTATACCCTGACATGATACGATGGGATAGGGCAAGTTTTATACTGGGACTCTATACCCTTACTTGATACGATGGGATAGGGCAAGTTTTATACTGGGACTCTATACCCTGACTTGATACGATGGGATAGGGTAAGTTTTATACTGGGACTCTATACCCTGACTTGATACGATGGGATAGGGTAAGTTTTATACTGGGACTCTTTGCCCTGACTTGATACGATGGGATAGGGCAAGTTTTATACTGGGACTCTATACCCTTACTTGATACGATGGGACAGGGTAAGTTTTATACTGGGACTCTATACCCTGACTTGATACGATGGGATAGGGCAAGTTTTATACTGGGACTCTATACCCTGACTTGATACGATGGGATAGGGCAAGTTTTATACTGGGACTCTATACCCTGACTTGATACGATGAGATAGGTCAAGTTTGATACTGGGACTCTATACCCTGACTTGATACGATGGAATAGGGCAAGTTTTATACTGGGACTCTATACCCTGACTTGATACGATGAGATAGGGTAAGTTTTATACTGGGACTCTATACCGTGACTTGATACGATGGGATAGGGCAAGTTTTATACTGGGACTCTATACCCACACTTGATACGATGGGACAGGGTAAGTTTTATACTGGGACTCTATACCCTGACTTGATACGATGGGATAGGGCAAGTTTTATACTGGGACTCTATACCCTGACTTGATACGATGGGATAGGGCAAGTTTTATACTGGGACTCTATACCCTGACTTGATACGATGAGATAGGTCAAGTTTGATACTGGGACTCTATACCCTGACTTGATACGATGGAATAGGGCAAGTTTTATACTGGGACTCTATACCCTGACTTGACACGATGAGATAGGGTAAGTTTTATACTGGGACTCTATACCGTGACTTGATACGATGAGATAGGACAAGTTTTATACTGGGACTCTATACCGTGACTTGATACGATGAGATAGGGTAAGTTTTATACTGGGACTCTATACCCTGACTTGATACGATGGGATAGGGTAAGTTTTATACTGGGACTCTATACCGTGACTTGATACGATGGGATAGGACAAGTTTTATACTAGGACTCTAAACCTTGACTTGATACGATGGGATAGGGTAAGTTTTATACTGGGACTCTATACCGTGACTTGATACAATGAGATAGGGCAAGTTTTATACTGGGACTCTATACCCTGACTTGATACGATGGAATAGGGTAAGTTTTATACTGGGACTCTATACCGTGACTTGATACGATGGGATAGGGCAAGTTTTATACTGGGACTCTATACCCTGACTTGATACGATGGGATAGGGCAAGTTTTATACTGGGACTCTATACCCTGACTTGATACGATGGGATAGGGCAAGTTTTATACTGGGACTCTATACCCTGACTTGATACGATGAGATAGGTCAAGTTTGATACTGGGACTCTATACCCTGACTTGATACGATGGAATAGGGCAAGTTTTATACTGGGACTCTATACCCTGACTTGATACGATGAGATAGGGTAAGTTTTATACTGGGCCTCTATACCGTGACTTGATACGATGGGATAGGGTAAGTTTTATACTGGGACTCTATACCGTGACTTGATACGATTAGATAGGACAAGTTTTATACTGGGACTCTATTCCATAACTTGATACGATGAGATAGGGTAAGTTTTATACTGGGACTCTATACCCTGACTTGATACGATGGGATAGGGTAAGTTTTATACTGGGACTCTATACCGTGACTTGATACGATGGGATTGGGCAAGTTTTATACTGGGACTCTATTCCATGACTTGATACGATGAGATAGGGTAAGTTTTATACTGGGACTCTATACCCTGACATGATACGATGGGATAGGGTAAGTTTTATACTGGGACTCTATATCGTGACTTGATACGATGGGATAGGGTAAGTTTTATACTGGGACTCTATACCGTGACTTGATACGATGGGATAGGGTAAGTTTTATACTGGGACTCTATACCGTGACTTGATACGATGGGATAGGGTAAGTTTTATACTGGGACTCTATACCGTGACTTGATACGATGGGATAGGGCAAGTTTATACTGGGACTCTATTCCATGACTTGATACGATGAGATAGGGTAAGTTTTATACTGGGACTCTATACCCTGACTTGATACGATGGGATAGGGTAAGTTTTATACTGGGACTCTATACCGTGACTTGATACGATGGGATAGGGCAAGTTTTATACTGGGAATCATTACCCTGATTTGATACGAAGAGATAGGACAATTTTTATACTGGGACTCTATACCCTGACTTGATACGATGGGATAGGGTAAGTTTTATACTGGGACTTTAGTTTTAGCCTCTCGCTATTTTTCAGAATATCAGAAAGCGTAAAAGATGAAAATAAACTTAATTCTTTTTCAAGTCAACAATTTTATAGTGCACTCATTTTTTAAAATTAAACTTATTCTTTGGATCGCTATACTTTATTGCTGGATATTTCAAATATTTTATTTAGTCCAACAAGATCAATTCAATTCGTACTATGCATTAAACCACATCTTAATCACTGCTGTAAACCCTAAAGAAATAGCAGTTTCAGTCATTTGACATATTAATAAAATCTTAGAGAAGAACAGCTAGATCTCTTTCAGTGTGTTTTTGGCAATATCAAGAGTAACAAAGGGATTAGATGTTCATACATCCCCATAAGCGCAAATTTTATTTAGTTGAAAGCGGAAGGGGGAAGGGCAAAACCAATAAATCAAAAAAGCTCTTGAGAAGCAAAAATTCATCTGACAGATTGATGGGATTTATTCTTGTCCAAATCGTAGCTTTGTGTTTTCTGTAATATGCATGTGTAAAGCATGTTTATGTCAGCAGATTTATTTATGGAGGAAGGGTGCTCTTTCCTGCTCCCGGTAACGCTGAACATGGTATGTACATTGTATATGTACCTATTTCAAGGTTGCTATAGATAATAGAGACAGAAGTATATTTCTTGTATTTGTCCTATTTGAGACACAGATGGGCTACATACCTTAAATTTATGGTCATCGTCGCTGATATCATTATCTTGGTCTAGTACGAACTGATTCTTCGTTTCCTTGATCGGGAGTTTCCGGACGATCTCGACCTTTCCGTCCTTGACGGAGATAATCAAGGTCGGCTTTAGCTGAGCAGCAGCCTTCCGTTTGATAAGATTAACACCTAGAAATACAGAGGCAGTTGTCACATACAGAACATTTTATATTCATAAAATGACTTATCTATAGAAATTTGTGGCATTTAAAAACACTATCTAAAATTAAAACGTATGTATTTCAGAATATTAGAGGATTTTTTTTTTTAATTTAAAATCTAATTCTACATACATAATTTACATTATACTGAATATTATTTCAATAATCTTTTAAAAAGGGATTTAGTAAGTTAATTTCTGCAAAAACAATTTTGAACAGAATCATTCATTTAAAAAAAAAAACTTTTCACTATAACGTAAGTTCTTTTGTTAGAAGGGCCTGATTTTATTTTTAATTTAATCTAATTTTAATTTTTATCATAAAAAACCACTTATAACCAAATCAAAACAAGCAATATTAACTTTTTCAAGAGTTCAATGAAAAAATATCTACTTTGTATGAACTTTTTAGATTGTAATTTTTATAACTTACCCATTGCCTCAAGAAAAGACTCTATGTTTTCGGCTTTCACGCACTCCCATTTTCCCTCAAATTTACTCTTGATTTCGTCCAGGGCCATATTTATCCGTGTGTTACTTCCGCGGTGAGTCTGGAGGTCTACATTGGTGTAGGAGGTCTCGGTCTTTATATACATTTCCCACCGTTCTCCATTCTCACCCGGACATCCATGGATGAGTATGAATACAAACACTGTCCAATGTATATTTACCCCATGTCCTGTACCGCCACTTTACAAATACAGAGTGAATTTTAAATTGAGTTGGATCGATGAATTACACAGACAAGCGGGTGGAAAAGGTCGCTGGGTATCTGTGAACTTTTCAGTAGAAATACTTCAGCTACGAGAATCTTTATTTTGTACTATAGCTAATGAGCACAGTTACTGAATAACAAAAGGTATAGCTATAAATACTGTATGGATGGGAATACTTTTTAAAAACTGCTTTGTATGATTGTTTATTCTAAATATGATTTCCCTCGGCGACAGAATTTTTATGTTTGTATTTTGAAATGTCAACAGAATTCTTAATCAGCCTGTTTTCTGACCTGGATTTATCGTTACATATACTCACCTGTTAATATTGAGAGCGTGGGTTACTGATGTTTAAATCTTCTCAATGAGTTTAAATTTAGTATACAAATAAAGTGATTCATTCAAAGTTACTCTTTTTTCAATTTTTAATGTTAGAAGCACTCTTTCAATTACATACACTGTACATTTTGTAAATATTGTAATTTAAATCTAGTCCATGTACGTATACTATGCAAAATATTAGAATGATTTTATTCTCTCATTTGTACAGTGTACAAAACAAGGAAGATAGAGGTGTGGTATATAATATACAAATATAATTTAAAAATGTATTTGTATAATAAGCAACTCATAAATTGGGTATTATTCATATTTATATTTCGACCATATAGATCTTTTCAGTATTATGCATCATATATCTTTACTATTTGAAATTGATGTAATATATTAAAGATTAAATAATGTGAATATATTGTGATTGTGATCCCAGTAAAGAAATTGTTAATCCATGTGGTTAAAATACTACAAAACGTATTGTCTAACTACTTACTTAAATGCTTTACGCAGAGGAAACAAATTTCGGACCGTCACACAATTGATAAAGACTTGTGTTAAATTGCATTACTTGTAATTATCATATGTTTTCTTTTTTCCAGTTGTATGTCATTTGACTTATTGTTTTGACTGTATACCAACACAGTGATGTCAATAAATGAATTGAATTTAATTAATCATAATTCTATGCTTTGATTCATTTCAATTTATCGATGAAAATTGAAACATTAGTTTAACTCAAATTTTATTTTAGGCATAATTAATGTAAATTAAAAGAAAAAATAGAATATTTTAAAAAATTTCATGTTTTCCCGTATTTTTAGATTTTTAAAATGAAGTACATGTAATATGATATGAGGAGATAACTCCTTTTTGTCTTGTTTTTTTCTATTTCAGAAAGGTAATAAACATTTTAAATGTTTTTAAAAATTTTTACATGTTCATCTACTTAAAGAAAATAAAAATGTTATATATCTTATGAATAATGTCAATACGCCAAGATTTCTACTTATACATGTAGGTGACCCCCCCCCCCCCCCAAAAAAAAAGACTTCGTGCTTTGTAAATCGCTTTAATTTACTAATGATTTTATAGAAATTCCAGGAAGCATTAACTATAGTACGTATACATACGAGACGTATATGACAATCATTGATGCTGCTATTAGCCTTCCGTCGTATAAAATCTAGAATTTGATGAATTTATGGTTGAAATAATAAAAAAATACCAACAAAAATCTAACCCGAAAGTGATTGTTTTGATATGCTTGCATCTCTTTTTGCCATTAACCCTGTTTTAAAATAGGATTTAAAATTCATCATTTTCTATTAGTTGTATGTGGGGATTAATTTATACGCGTAAGCACAAATAAGGGTAGTTGTTTGGTCATAGTATATAAGAAGTTGGTCAGGCGTAAAGCGGTCATCGACGAGCAATAATCAACCAGATTTCGAACACGCTTTACCTGGAATGAACGAGTCAAATTCTAGTCACGAGGAGCGGGTTATACATGCTGCGCCCCAAATTGGCCTAAGTGGACGACCTGGCTTAACACAAAATTCGCAAGATGAATTCACTACTCAAGATGCACTGGATATTTTTACAGACAAATTAGATAGGGCGCTTAGACGGCAAAAGCAAGAAATCGTCAGCGAGTTGAGTTTAGCCCAGAAGTCAACAGAAAAAAAAGGTACCTGACTTTAGATATCAAGGCAATAAAATTCAGTTTGAATTTAATGCAGAAAGAGAAACTGACATTAGAAAAGTATTAAACCTGTTGGAAAATAACAGATTAAAAACGGCTAAAGAAATTTTGAATTCTACTATAACTCATTTGAATAAAAGGAACAAAATTGTTCGCATAGCGGATAAATATGGTTGGGACGTTGTACAAGAGTATGAAGATGATCCTATTACTGACGACGCTGACGATGCTACTAAGCTTCGACAAGCTATTTTCAGAGCAAAGAAAAGAAGCACCAACAAGAAGCCTTACGACAGAACAACACGTGCTTATCCTGGATGAATGAAATTGCAGATGTGTACAGTAAGATTTTTGATTTTGATGATTGGTCAGTGGGTGATCACATTTTCCAGTTTTTAAGAAAAAAAAAAAAAAAAAAAAAAAAAAATGGGGGCATTTGATAATGATTTATTTGCAGACTTTAAAAGTAAGAAAGTAGAAAAATTTTATTCCAGAGTTTGGAATCCTGGAACATCAGGTGTAGATGCTTTTGGGTTTGATTGGTCTATAGGTAATAATTGGATATTACCTCCTGTTAATCTGATTATAAAAGTGATTAAACAATTGATTTTGTGCAAAGCAAGAGGTACTCTTATTGTTCCTAAATGGCAGTCTGCACCTTTTTGGCCTTTATTAGTTAAGACGTTTTCTGGAAATTTTCAAAATTTTGTGAAAGAATGGCTTGAATATCACAAGCCTCGAAACTTTTGCAGGAAAGGATCTCATGCAGAGAGTGTGTTTGCTGAAACGCAGTTTCAGAGTAATGTTATTGTGCTTTATATAGACTGTTCTGATTGTTGAATTTTGTGTTTATGCTATGTTATAACAGACAATGATAATGAATGTATGCTAGCCTTTATGGGGCTTTTGTAATGTTAAAAAAAAAAAAAAAAAAAAAAAAAAAAAAAGCCCGGATGGGGCAATTGTGATGAAGCCCGGATGGGGCAATTTTAATGAAGCCCGGATGGGGCAATTGTGATGAAGCCCGGATGGGGCAATTGTGATGAAGCCCGGATGGGGCAATTGTGAATAAATTTTATATTATGTTGCATATAATTGTTAATGAAGCATTATGATTGAGATTACAGATGTGCTTATGAGATTTGATCAAGAACGGGCTGAAATGTTTATCAAGAGACTTAAATGTATATATATTTAATATGAAGTAATTTTATTTTTTTTTAAATTTCAGCTCACATGTAGTTTCTCGCATTGGAAAGAAATTAAAACGATTCAAGATCCTAGACTCAAGGACACGGTACTCAAAATGAATGATATAGTAATGCACAGTAAAAGTGATAACACGTTTAAAAAATACAGAGCTATTTTTTTCAGTTTAAGTCCTGGTGCGCAAAATTTAAATTTCTTGTATTACCTGCTACACCATCTTCTGTTGCAGTTTATTTGTCTTATCTTATACAAAAGCAGTCTTCAGTTGCAGTCATTAATGCGGCATATCATAGAATTCAATGGGCACATCATATTAATCTTTGTAATAATCCATGTGCAGACAACCTTGTAAATTTGATTTTAGAAGGAGGGAAGAGATTGTTATCGAAACCTGTAGTTAAGAAGAAACCTATTACACCTGAGATTTTAGATAATATAATGGATAAATTTCCGCAGTTAGAAAATTTATATCATTCGAGATTGGTATGTATGTTGTTCTTAGGTTATGCAGGTTTCTTAAGATATGATGAACTTGTGCATATTCGAATGTGTGACATTTAGTCTCATGAATCAGGTTCACATGTTGAAATTAGAGTTGAAAAAAAAAGCAAAACAGATATTTTCAGGCAAGGTAATATGTTTGTTATTGCGAAATCAGGTAATAAACATTGTCCTGTTTCTTATCTTGAAAAATACATATCTATAATAGCTTGTCTCACTTTTCAGTCTAATGATTTTATTTTTAGAGCGGTTACATTTTTCAAAAAGGACAATGTTTATAAGTTATAAGTTAAAAGTGTGTGTGTAGATTTTAAAGATTATGGTTTACATAGTTTGAGAAGTGGTGGAGCAACTACTGTAACAGCAGTTAATAACAATTTTCCAGATAGACTTTTTAAAGCTCATGGCAGATGGCTTTCGGAGAATGCTAAAGATGGTTACATTTCAGATAGTTTAAATAAACTCGCTGTTACTTTGAATCTTATATTATGAATTCTGTAATTTCTTTTGTAGATTAATGATATACCCAACCTTTGTATTCGAACTGGTTGATAGGCGCTCAACATACTTTATATCTGTGTTCTGTTATTTATTTTCTAAGTACTTAGAATAGAAATATTTTATGTTCGGATGAGTGAAACGAAGGAGAACATAAATCATTTTCTATTAGTTGTATGTGGGGATTAATTTATACGCGTAACACAAATAAGGGTAGTTGTTTGGTCATAGTATATAAGAAGTTGGTCAGGCGTAAAGCGGTCATCGACGAGCAATAATCAACCAGATTTCGAACACGCTTTTTTTGAATTACATATAGATATATATATATATATAATGTATAACTAAGACATGTTTCATTGTATTTTGCAGATAGATTGTATTTGGAATTTTGGATATATTTCTTGGGGTCATCATCCAGTGTATCGCTACTTAAAGTCGCGTGTTAATTGTACATATATGCGAATAAACTGGTTGATAGGCGCTCAACATACTTTATATCTGTGTTCTGTTATTTATTTTCTAAGTACTTAGAATAGAAATATTTTATGTTCGGATGAGTGAAACGAAGGAGAACATAATATTATTTATTACAGAGGATAAAAAATTATTTGTTACCATCTGTTATTATTTGAATTCAGAAACATTTATCTTTGTTGACCAATCTATTTATAGCGATATAAGAAATGCTTTAAATCATACTTAAACTTAAAGTTTATTCTCATATGCTAGAAAACCAGACGGTATTACCACACAATAGCTTTATTTTAACAACTAGATTTAATTTTAGGAAGGCACTTTCTAATAATTGGAACTTTAAGTTTTGCTTAATCGATCGTGATGATTAATTATTTTGTATAATACTATATTTAGCTTTAATTTTTTGGTAGAATCCTTAGACTGAA